>NW_019416364.1:514156-585197 GCF_000390285.2 Anoplophora glabripennis | reverse complement strand
AGAAGATTTTTAACGGTTTTTTCGATATATCTCGAAAAGTAACAAAGCAATCGATACTTTCAAAAAATCAGTCGATAGATCTTTTTAAAACCTACAACTTTCTCAATTAAAAATTTTCAATGCGTGCTATATTTTTTAGTTATTTTAGAAAAATCGTTTTTTTCAACTTTGCGATTTTTTTTAACCATGTTCGCCATATTGGATCGAGTTTAAAGAACAAGAAACTGAATTTAAAATTTAATTTTCTATACGGTCATATTTTTTTTGTCCAGGTAATAATTTCTGCAAATTTAACATTAATCCGTGACAGAATGCTTGGACTACTATTGCCGAAAACAAGGTGCACAATAATACTGCTTTTCCCATCGTAACCTTGAAGGAATGTTCAAATGTTACCATAAATATTAAATATTAGTTTCTTTTGTTAATGCGTTAGCAATTTTCTTAATAAAAACGAGTTAAATTAAAAGTTGTAATAAAAACGATTTAAATTAAAATTTGATTTTTGTGGTCTCTGTTTGCAGTCGTATAATAAGTATCGTAAAAAACTCGTTTGAAAACGACTCTTTGCACACTCGCTCGACTTGTGGACCTCGCCTTCAGCTCGGTCCACCAATATGTCTCGCTCGTGTGCAAAGAGTCGTTTTCAAACCTTGTTGTTTAATATACTATCATGGTATTCTATGCACGCAGTTATGTCAATATTCCTTAATTAATCGAACTTTTGTACATCAAATTGGAGATTTTGATAATTTTTTTCTCGGAAATGGTTGAATTTAGGACCTACGTCATATAAGATTTTTTTGATTACTTTAATGTATTCTATAGTATTTTAAAATTAAGGCAGTCAAACTTTTAACACCCTGTAGTACAGTCATATAAGGTGACAAACAAGGGTAAACTTCGGAATGAAAGATAATAAGCTATGAACTAGTATAAATCATTATTTTTCCTTTTTATAAGTTAACTCAAAAGTCTCAGAATCTCGTGAACGAAGAGATTCAAGGTAAAAGGTCACAAAACTCGTTTTTGTAAATATCTTGTTCCTTTTGCTCTAAATGATATTTGGAGTTATTAGGAGTTATTAGAAAAGTTGTAGTGCATAAAATTGTCTACAAATTTGGTTTTGGGTAATGTTTTGTACAATTTACCGTTCTTGAGATAAAGCGCCAAGAGTAGGAAGCGTTTAATCGCATGTTTACAAGTTTATAGCTTATTATCTCTCATTCCGAGGTTGAATCCATATACAGGGTGATTCACAACTTATCCAAAAAAATTTGGGAATAGATGGAGCATGAGAAATGGAGTCAATATCGTAAAAAAAAATTTGTAAAATCCTTAGTTTCCGAGAAAAAAAATATTGTTTAGTTATAGTACATTCATCCACTACATAGCTGGACAACTGTCTCTAGTCTCTAGCGTCATTCGCCACGTGGCCTCAGGGACTCCGAATACTGAATTCGGATTTTGCAATCGTCGTTGCAATATTTACCTGTTATCTGTGGTGTGTTACAATAGGTTTTTAGTAGTTAGTGTCAAAAATGGGTAGTTAATGTCAAAAATGGTTGGCGTGTACTCGGAGTTGATGGATATCGTTTTAATTTATGGTAAAGCATTTGAGTTGTGGTGAAACAAGACAACATTTGTGTTAGTTCGTAGAAACTGAGTACAACGTACCCAAATGTGTTTACACATTGGTGGATAAGATTTTGAACAATTGTTGTAACATGGGGTATGTCAAATGATTTTATTATTTAAAAACACAAATTAAGTGTATTAATTAATAAAGGCAAAAGCAGTTGAATTTGCCGATATAAAATAGGTGCGATAAAATTCTATTTACATATTTGTTTCCTTGCGAAAGTTTTTGTCCGTTTTTATCACACCGCCATGCCGGTCGCATTGTGCGAGGTCAGGTTTTACAGTGAACCAGTTTCCAATGCCGTGCAGAAGTGTATTTTTAAATCATTTTCGAACTGCCCTTTTTGATTTTTTCTTTACAAAATTGTATTTGTAAGGGTCCCCTGTACATCCAGAATTTTTTTTTGGATAAGTTCTGAATCACCCTGTATAACTGGACTCTTGAGTGGTAAAGAATATCTTGGTGTTATTGAATTTTAAATAAAAAGTTGCTAAAACATTTTCAAAAAATTTCCATTAAAATATGCGCTATAGTAGCCGAATATGTTTTTTACTAATTACATTAATGATATGTTAACCTACAAACTGGGACATGCTGTAGATCGACACCCTTATCTTTTATCGTAGATTCAATATTGATATTACTAAAAACCTAAACAGAATTCTAACAAGAAATGAAAGCAAGGAACAGAATTGTCAGTGAAATAAAATAATATTGTTAAGAGAGTAACTTTAGCTACAGTTTATATACAAATAAGCATGTAAATTCCCGGAAAAATAAAATAAATAAAGCAATCAATGCGATTTATATCAAGTGTTTATTCCGTTCCGGAAAGTGTTTTCTTGGGCCTGTTTTTTAATCAGCAAAATAAATTGAATACCACATATGTGGACCTCGGAATTCGATTTCAGCTGCCTATTCCATTGTAAATAATGACTGCGGCTAGCCAGTAAAGTTTGGGGTTTATTTGCGGGGTTGCCATATCAGACTATTCTTTAGGGCAGATAAGAGAAAATATTTTTTATCTTCTAATATGAATCCCTCGAAAAATATGTGAAACCTGACATCGTATATTCAAAAGTTTTCTTAAGAAAAAAGAGTTCGTTGCTTTAAAACTTACTAGTAAATTTAACACACCGCAGAAATTATTATTTCCGTCTTGAGCTTGAAAGTTTAGAACCGAAGTTTTACTTTACAATCCAATTTATTTCTTAAAAGTTGGCAATTGCGGTTACTTTAGGTAAAGTAGTAAAAAATTATTGGAAAGATTTCCTATAAACCCATCTTCGTTTTACTTGCACTAGGAAGATTTTGATTATGCTATTTTTATTAACGTATATTTATTAGATAAAAAGGGGTGTTGGGATTCAAGTGATTTCAAATATATAAGGTGGCTTTTTAAGTTACTTTTAACAATGTAAAACTCGACAAGCTAAATACATTTCCATTAATACTTTTTTGAGAATCATAAAGATAACGGAAAAGTCTTAAATATAAATCGGATAGGTACGTTCCTGTCAAAAATCTTATAAATATTGAATTATTTTGAAAAAAGTTAGTCTCCAAAACAATTTGGAATTATTGTCTTATCCTGGTGTAACAAAAGCCAAAACGTTGTATTTATTTCTTGGGACCCAATAATGCTGTAGTAAATATCAGCCTCTTCTAGGTAACAAATACTGACAGAGGAGGAGTTTCATGTGGATTTTGATTTGTCGGATAAAGTCATAAAATCAATAAATTTATAAAGTCAATAAATTTACAAAACTTAACCTGTAATCAAAACAAGAAAACCATAAAATTCGAAAGCATTCTGAATAAGTTAACTGAAAAACGTTATCACCATTGTGGTGGGCATCTTTTTGCGAGGTGCAATCTAGCCTAGGAGAGAATATAGATAGAGAGAAAGCTGTTTTTTTATAGATGGGCTTTTTTTCCAGCTATGAATCAATAGAGTAATATAAGATCGGCTAGCCCCACCTAATACTGCCTGCTATTATATGAGATCACTAGAGGATGATGTTAACTGAAATTAATTAAAGTATAAATATTGAAAACTGATAGTCTCTCACTAGATTCTTATCGAAAAAAACGAATCATGCGATATGCACAGTCAATTAAACTTTCCCAGATATAAATAGTTATAAATAGAGTCACATCTAATGTAAACCAAGACACAGGAGTAGGAATTAGGAGTTGTACCGGGATTACCAATGGTGGTACCCACTGAAAGCATGAAGCCGAGCATTATATTTTTGACAATAGTGACCGACTATACATATAGATAAGAAATTTAAACATACAAGGTGTCCCGTAATTCCACATAAATATTGAAAGGGGGTATTCTATGGCCTATTTTAGGGAGAGGGGTCTTTTCTATATTTTTTTTTGTTTTGAGCCCGCCCTACAAAGATATTCGCGTTTGTGGGGCCAATAAAAAATTCGATTTTCATTTTTTTTTCAAAAACGGCTTCACCTAAAATTTTGAAATTTGATACGTATGTTGATGGAACTACGTTTTAGCAATAAATTTTTATTTGCACCCTTCACTTCGAAGTGGTTGAAACAAACAACCCTTCCTGATGTTTTGGTCAAATCTTTTTTCTAGATGGCTATGAATTAAAATTACGGATTTGTGGCCTGGTCTTTCAATTTTTCTAAAAAATTAATACTTTCTGAGTAAAAAAATGATTTTTTATCAATTACCAACCTTTCAAACTGGAAATCATAATAAATAAAAACACATCAGGCGTGTGTCATTATAATGCTTAATAATAACTTAAACTAAAATATAAATAAAAAACACCACCATATTGTGTTCAAAATATCTTCCGTCGGATCTGTCGCAACATTGCAACCTTCTAATGAAATTAAAGTTAACACTACGTAGCGTTTCCACTGAATTTCGGATTTCTGTGCCAATATTAAATATTCTATTACGCAATTCCTCTACAGAGTTAATTTCAGTAGAGTAGACCACATTCTTCATATGGTCCCACAAATAAAAGTCTAAGGGATTGAGCTCTGGGGACCTGGTTGGCCAACTAATAGGCGCGTCTTGACCTCTACCAATCGATCGCTGTGGAAAATTATTATGAAGCCATTGCCTTACAGCTAAATTATAATCCGCGGGAGCGGATATACCACATATGCCATCTTAGTTGGAGAGGTATATCTTCTTGCAATTCATCTTAGTGGTTCTCTAAAAAGTTGAAATACTGATGTTCACCTAAATGTCTTGACAGTATAAAGGGCCCTATTAAATATTTTCCTATAATACCCGCCCTCACGTTAACTGCAAAATTGTGTTAATAGCGTCCAGCCATTAAAGCATGTAGGTTTTGATCGACCCATTGATGCATATTATGCTAATTAAAAACACCATTCCTTGTGAATAAAGTTTCATCAGTAAATAACATTTTTGCAGCAAATTTAGGTTGACGCTGAATTTCACGTTGTATTCTTCTGCAAAATCTTACTCGTAAAAGATAACCTCCTAGTAAAAGCACTTGAATTATTGCGAAATGATATGCATGTAATCCATTTTTCTGTAAAATTCGTGATATACTCGATCGCGATATTCGTAATTGACGCGATACTTCTCTGATGCTTTTGTTAGGATTTCCTTCAAAGAAATCCAAAATAACTCGTGCTCAACAGTTATTCTGTTTCCTCTTCCGGCATTTCTAGTAAATTTTTTAAATGATCTTTGTTCCACTAATCGCGCCATTATTCCATAGCTAGAAATTGGCCTCAATGATTTGGGATCGAGGGGGATTATCCCTCTTTATCCTGCCTCATCTCGTGTAGGCCTGGACAGCCTTCGTAGGTGGGCCCCATCCGTCGTCTACCCCGACCGCAAATGCGGCCGGTGTAGGCGCTTTGTGGGACCTCCTTTTGTCCTGGCTGGGCCCCGCCGGCTAGGGCTCTTTCTTCTGGCGCTCTTCTTGCTTCGCCGGCTCGTCTGTGTGTTCCACTAATCGTCTGCGCACCTCTGCGAATGTTCGAATGTCTGGAATTCGGCGATTGGGAAATGTTTGCCTGTACAATATCTGAGCACGATTCGAATTTCCCCTACATTATCCATATATAAAATGCATATCTGCATATTCGTGATTGCTAAAAACGTTCTGCATCTTATTAACAACGGTAATTATTAGATTAGGCACAATTCGTTTAACAAGACCGGTGAAGCAGTTGAAAACTATGAAACTGTAAATATTTTTTGTGATTTTTGTGACATTTATTGTGATTTCTTGTTTGACAGGGTGGGAATTGATAAGAAATAATTTTTTACTCAGAATTAATTTTTCGGAAAAATTGAAAGGGCAAGAAAAGTTTCTAAATCTATAGGGCGACAAAACCGTAATTTTAATTTTGGTCCATAGCCATCTAGAAAAAAGTTCTGACGAAAACATCAGGAAGGCCATAGAATATCCCCATTCAATATTTACGTGGAATTACGGGACACCCTGTATATGCAATCAGAAGATTAACCCGAGGGGTTAGATTTTAAAAATATATTAACTTAGGTCCTTTTTAACTACAAATAAACTCACTCTGCGTCTTGGTGGTTCCGGTATTTTGTTGTGTCGAGCCTTATGTCAAAGAGTCTTCTTGCCATAAAAAATAATCTTCCCCTATGTTTTATTTCATCGTATGAAGTGTGTGTCTGAATACTACTCAGAAGCAGGGAATGTTGCAACCACACCGGAGCAGTCGTGGAACCGAGCAATGGTAAGTGACGGAATCTAGATAGCTCTTTAAATCCGATATTTTCAAGCATCCCCGTATCTTATGCGAATGTTTGACAAAATTTCTCCATTTCGTGTCTATAACCGTACGATACTGCTCTTACGGGAACCAATCGCACGACGCCGACGGTGCTGATTTCGGTTTTCATACTTTTTTGTGTTTAAACTCATAAAAAATGACGTGAAAATAATTTGGAGAAAACATACGAGACGATTGATGACTTGTATGAACAATTTCAGAATTTTGATATATTTGAGCAGTGCCAATATAAATTAAGAGGTTTTTATTTTCGTTTTCGTTAAGGTTTCGAAAAAATGTTACTTGAAAAATTCGTTTACTTAAAAAAACATCCTGTATATTCGAAATCATTGGTGGTGTAACATAGATGTTGATTATTCCTTGCGCATGGTAAGGTGATTTAATACTCGTAGCTTACCCTAACCTAGTTTCAGCTAATATTTTTTTGAGCATAAAAACCTTGGAAAGAATTATAAAGGGCTTCGTAAAAGTTTTGATTCCTGTCACGTTCTGTAAAAAATTGTAAAATTCTTATTTAATTTGAGAATAAATTGTAATGTGTAAATTAGGTAGGCATTATTAAATTAAAGCGAATAAGATAACCCACTCCAGTAATAAAATTTTCTGTGGAATATCTAATTTCATAACTACGAAGGTCAGCGAAAAAGCAGGTAACTTAGAATAAAATTTGTGAGAACTGAGGGGATCGTATGAAATTATTAAATTTATCTATTTATCAATTTACAACAAACGCATGGAATAGATAAATTATGCTATTATTTCGGTAAAAGTTGCTTAATTAAACTTGTTGCTTCATCCAGATTGTTTTCAGATTTAAACACAGCAAATTTCCTCCTGTTCCCCAAAACTAAAAAAAAAACTTAGAATGTTGATTTTCAATAAACTACTATTATTTTGAAGAGCTCGAATATAACCATTTCCAAGATGACATAAAAGCATGAAACATCGCCGGATGAAGTGCACAGAATTTCAAGGAAACTGAAAGAGGAAAGTACCCAATTAAATATAATTAATCGATATGTAGCCTAGCGATACAGTCTTGAAATCGTTGTTACTGGTACCGCGGGTTCTATTAGAATACCACGGCAGAACAGCCGTAGATCAATTCAAGCACATATCTTCGATTTCTGGGCTAATCATTGCAATTAGTATGAGAGATATTTTCCATATTATTGTAACAGATTCTTGTATATCTTGAGTGAAACAAAATGCAAAGAAATAAAAAAGAACGTTTTTATTACATTTATTCTTCATAAAGATTTAATTCTATATAAATCAACATAAAATCAGATTATCACGGAAAAAAATTAATACAAGCTCTATCTTCTAATGGATTGTGGAACTGCCGTAGTGAAAATTGAAGTAGAACTGATGATAACCTAAAATTGTATTAGCAATTTTTCGGTTTGCTATAAAAACGAAAGACAAAAGTGGACGGCACAAAACTGTTTATTTATTTATTTATTTTATTTTTATTTATAATTTTAAGCACAGTTTTGAATTTTGATTAATTTTGATTATTTTAAACGCTTGTTTTTAATATATTCTACTTATCTACTATTAAAAAATCCTCCCCAAGTTTTTAAACGCCTTGTATATACTATAATATGTCTAGAGAATGAGATTAGTCATTCGGTTTTAAATTCTATCGTTATAAAAATATTAAGTATTGCTAATTCTTTGATCTCCAGCCTTTAACGTGGCAATTAAATGAATAAAGAAACATTTCTCTATTAAGGAGATAATAATATAATATTAAAAGGACTAAATCTTGAGAAAAAAACGAATCGTTTACAAATTCAAATTCATAGTTTTTATTTTTCCAAAATGTGGGGTTAACCTGATATTTTATGGGTGGTGGTGGGGTATGTAGCCCATGGAGTAATTGTTTCGCGCAGGATCAGCAATTAGTTATCTTGTCCGTAAGATTAAATATCCTTTGCATACCTAGATGTCTAGTGTCGAAGAACATTGTTTTGCTTCATTTGATTTTTTTTTTAATTTCTTTGAATTATCTTAATATCTGAAAATAATGAGTAAAAATATGTGATAGCAAATAATAAAATATATGTATTTTTGAAAGATACTTTCTTAGACTTAACAAGGAATCTTTAACCTATCCTTGTTGTTCTTGGACTGGCCTCTGTGAAGGCGAATTCGCTATCAAAACTCCTAGACCCAATCTAATGTTGACGTCAGTTCTTGCTGCTAGTTCTAAGGCCACTACGGTCAGAACCTTCCTCAGACAATGCTGGTCCTCTTATGCGTTTCATAGTGGACTCTGCAACTAGTCGTATAGAATGCTTCAAAACTTTTGTTTTTCTTACAAACTTTCACATTGTTTAATCCTGTGCAAACGAAAACTTTACTCTAATTTGACCGACTTTGTATATCTTGAGAGAACAGAAATCCCCAAGTTGCGACTAGTCAGACGAGCACCCTGAATATGGATATGGAAAATAACTGCTAATAGCAGTAATGTATTTAGTTACAGAAATTGTTGCAAATATGTATGCATTTTTAAAATTGTTATGGGCTTTAGATAGAGGCTCTTACATTGCATTTTATATATGCTTTAATTTCCAAGCAAAAAAATTTAGGAAAAGTTTCTTTGAGCACGATTTGTGTAAAGACCGCTGAAATTCAAACGAAGCGGTAAAAAAAGCCTAGCCTCACGGGGGATATAGCTGAAGTTATATCGCAAACCGCAAAAACAAAACAAAAACTGTGAACGATTTTAAACGCCACATTTTCGTCAGCTCCTCGTCATTAAATCCGGTCCCGACGAGCTGACGTTCTTCTCGACTCTCCGAAATCTTATTGCCGGAAACTGCAAATGAGGCGGCCAGGCTATATTGTAAACTTCTGAGGCAATTTAGTTGGCGCTGCTCTTCGTAATTGTGTATAAATATAGCCATAATTTGTTTTTGAAATATTACTCTCATATTTTCACGAACAGCGAGTGTGCAACTCTGATAAATAGGAGATTTGGGATATACAGGACGTCTTGGAAAAAGCTTGCATATATTCAGGGGCTGGTAGAACATTAAAGAATAAAACTAATATTTTGTATGAGCTAGGTCGTGTTGTCTTTTGTTTTTGAGATATAGAGAGCAAAGGATGATATTTTTTTAAATCAAAATTTGGCAATATCTTTTCAAAAAACAATGTGTTTCTCTGAAATTTGATACATGTATGTTTATAAAGATGCATAATACGTCATTTAATTTTTGTTATAAGGTACTCTTACAAATTCACAATTTTCTAAAAAAAAAATCAAAAAGGACTCTACGAAAATGATTTTAAAATGCTACTGTAAAACCTGACCTGACCATGCAGTCGGCGACCGGCACGAGAGCAAAGTGTACCCGATGTTACAACTGTTCAAAATTTTGTCCACCAAATTTTGTTCACCATTACACAAATGCTGTCTCACTTCACCATATATTAAAAGGACATCCATCAACTCTGAGTTGCTATACACATAAGCCATTTTTGACACTTGAAAAACTAATGTAAACATAATCACGAAAACGTTAATACTCAAATCGCGCATTGCGTATAGCGCACAATATGAATGATTCTAGAAACTACAGTAGCCCAGCGATGTAAGGGTTGAAAATACTACAAATTCAATAATTTTTTCTCAGAAACTATAATTAAGGTTTTTACAAAAATTTTTTGCAATATTAACTCCATTTTTCATGGCGCACCTATTCCCAAAAAAAAGTTGTAATCACCCTGTATATGGCAATTTATTTAGCTTTCATTTTGACTGCAATTTTATTATCGAATTATTTTGAATTATAATACATACTTTGCGATTATACAATACAAAAAGTATTTACAATGTAATTTTTATAATTAATTGTAAAATTGCAATGTACAGGGTGATTGATTTTCGATAGTTTTATAGGGTACAGCCAAAACGGTGATAGATACAAAAAATCTGATATCGATGTCCCGTCCTCTTTTTTTGAGTTTACTTCGCTGGTCCCAAAAGATCTTGGCTAACTTGATTAGTTTTAGATATACAGGGTTTTTTTGAAAAATGGCCCATTTACATTAACCTCTCTATCTCCGTTGTCATTCAATTTAGAAGAAAAAAGTGTGCACATTATTTGTTCTATTTTTTATTAGGAAGCCATTGGCGTACTCAGATTTTTTACAAATCGCACAGTTTCTCCGATATTGCATAAACATAGGTTTTTTTAAATAGAACACCCTGTATTTGGCCATCCCGTTGAGTAGCATTTTTTTTTACCTTTTCAGCCATATATAATAATAGATACTTTTTATTTGCCTAAATGAAAAAAAAAATGTAAAAAATGTATAGATATTTTTTCAGTTGTCCATGAGATTTATTTAGTATTGGTCTCTTCGTTTTCTATTATTATTTTTATATTAAGCACCTAACTTAGACTAAAAAAGTACAAGAAAAAATAAATTGGATTATCCATTCATCTTTACTTAATAGGTTTAATTATAGGTACACATATAACTATTAAACATAAACTAAACAAAAATAACAACTATAAAATGGAGAAACAACAATAAAACAAAAATAACATGACAAAGTCACAGCAAATGCTCGAATTGTCGGCCATTTTCGTTGATACATAACTGACAAACGTTTGGCAATGGAGTGGGCCGCATTGTAAATGTGGATATTTTACACCCGCTGAATATAGTTTTCAAAGTGTTCCCTTAGCTCCTCAACATTATTAGCTTTATACATATAAATTTTGTCTTTAAGATGCCCCCAAAAATAAAAGTCCATAGGGCTTAGGTCTGGTGACCTAGGCGGCCACCTGTTTGATCCGTACGTACCGATCCAATTGTCCCCGAAATTATGATTTAATAATTCTCTAACTATGTGGGAATTATGTGGAGGCGCACCATCATGCTGAANTTGACTCGTCTGTCCATATAATCTGTTGCAAAAATTGTGGATCTTCTTGGTATCGTACTAACATCGTTTCACAAACTTGTACACGTTGCACGGCGTCACCCGGATGAAGAGCAGAAACTAGCTTAAATTTGTATGGATGGATATCATTAGTTCATTCAATCATACTCTGCGGCACGAGTTGAGGATTCTGGATGAACATTAAAATAAGCTAGCACATTTATTACATTATCTTCATTTGAAGTTACTGGCTTTGGTAAAATTCTGTCTGTACAAATTCGACCATACTCTTGTTGATTTGCTAAAATTCTTCTTAAATTTTGTCTGCTCACACAAGTTATCATAGAGTCGGCTAAAAATTATCTTTTCTGGCTGATGACGCTCTGGGTATCTCTCCAAATATAAGTTTAAAGCTGTGTCACTATTTTTTTCACTTTCAATGTAACACTCCAACATTTGAACTTTGTAAAGATTTTCGTACACCATTTTTATACCTTTCAAAATTGAAACCAAATAATAGACGTTTAACAAGCTTTCAATCAGTCAAAAATGAACTAACTGTCAATATTAAACAACAAAAGACGAATAAATAAATAACATGGCCAACTGAAAAAATATCTACAGGGTCGGAAAGTCCCCATGGTTCATCGACCGTTACGTGAGAGCGATACAGAGATCCACTTCTTATTTGTGGAAGGGCGAAATGGGCGGAGACTATTAGACGCCTTCATTATAGCCATCTTTTTCTATCGCACGGATTTCTATGACTTACTTTATCGCTCTCACGTAACGGCCGATGAACCATGGGGACTTTCCGACCCTGTATATACATTTTTGCATTTTTCTTCATTTAGGCAAATAAAAAGTATCTATCTAAGGTAAAAAAAATGCTATTCAAGGGGATGACTAAATACAGGGCGTTCTATTTAAAAAAACCTGTTTATGTAATATCGGAAAAACTGTGCGATTTGTAAAAAATCTGAGTACGCCACTGGCTTCCTAATAAAAAATAGAACAAATAATGTGCACACTTTTTTCTTCTAAATTGAATGACAACGGAGATAGAGAGGTTAATGTAAATGGGCCATTTTTCAAAAAAACCCTGTATATCTAAAACTAATCCAGTTAGCCAAGACCTTTTGGTACAAGCGAAGTAAACTCAAAAAAAGGGGACGGGACATCGATATCAGATTTCTTGTATCTATCACCGTTTTGGCTGTACCCTATAAAACTATCGAAAATCAACCACATTTACAGTCAAATGTATAATTACAATAAACCTTTTCACGCAGTAACCATAATATTTTTATTTCAAATACAGTCCATTCCAATAATAATAAATTCTGTTCTCTAAACACTTTCTATAAGGGCAAATTTCGTACTTAAGATTTACATCGACGGCAACATTATGAATTTAGTGAAAAAGGCTCTTTATAATATCAACACAATTTTTAGATTTATTTTCAGACGTTTAGAAGTTCTTATGAATTATATTTGTAAAATTAAAATTCCCTAAGTTTTTAGAAGGTAAATCAAAAAATGCAACAAAGAAGTAATTACAGACAAGTCCTGAGGAATCTCTCCAATAATTAAATTACTAAGGTAACTCATTTGTGATCCAAGATGTAAGGGTGGCGCTATGAAAAGTGAAACAGTATATATTTTTACTTCTCTACATTTATTTGTACGAGTTTTGTTAAAATCTATATTTCTAAATACCTCAGTCTTCATGGAAAAATGATTAAATGATTCTGCCTCGGTCGAAACTTTTAATTTTAATTCAATTTTCTTCCAATGATAATAAATTAAAATTGGTTAATAATAATTAATTCTGAATATTATTAACGGCGTATAAAATATAAATTATCTACTCTGTTCAGAATTTAAGTCATGCATATAAATTGAACCCATTGCTTGTATTTTAGAAAATCAGGATAATAAATGAGTCCTGCGGCAACGCTGCAGGAATACTTTCATCCCTTCACCCTTCGCTGTTTCTTGACCCAAGAGAATGTGCTATTTATAAAAACGGTTTGCATGTCGTAAATTTTAACTTGGAAATATCGTGGCCAGAATTGGAATAAGCTTAACGTAGCACCTTGTGGATTAGATGCATTTTTTAATACTGAAAGGAAGTCATTTTTCTGTGATTCATACGTACTCAGTATTAAAAAAAACAAAAGACAATTTTAAAGGTCACTAGTTCATCTTTTTAGTAATAATGAAAATAAAGTAATTACTAAAAAGATGTCCTGGAGGTGGCAGATTTATTATTTATTTATTGCTTTGTCTTCCCTTATATTTTGAATACCAACCTTTAATATCTTAATATAAATTTGCAAACCTATTAAACTTAATGCAAACATGAATTTCATATTGTTTTTCTTGTTAGTTCGCCTTTTCTCTTTAATATATTTTTTATTCACTAATCAATTCAATTTCGAGGTGATTATAATGATCTCGATTAGGAATCTTTTACAGAAATATTTAAAGAATTCACAATTTTTCCTTCGACTATAGAATTAAGTGGCGGATATTTATTTCGAAGATATATTACTAAATATTTTTTATTTGGTAAGTCACTGACAAAATATTTTTTCATACATTATTGAATCTAGATAAATTTTGAATAAAATTAAGTAAGTTTTTATATAAGCATTTTCGCAAAACAAAATAAAACAAAAATTATCTATAAAAAATTTATTTAGATGGACACAGAGGGAAATATATTTGGTAAAAAAATATAGATATTATTTAAAAAATAAAAGTTTCAGTAGAGGATTGGAAAATGATGTATGAAATTGAGATATACCTAAATAAATTTAATATTTAACAAGTAAAAGTTGAAAAATCCCACTTGATAGTGATCATTAGAAATATTACACAGGATGTTTTTTGATTTGCATTTATGTAATTTTTATATGGGTTATCTGACATTAATGGGTAAAACGATATGGACTATCTGATTAGATTGATAATAGCATTATTGTCATATTGACATTGTTTCAGACAAAACAAGAAACTTTATATTTTTTTAATGTAAGATCATGTATATTTTTTAATTAAGTATCTGGATTAAATTCTCTCTTATTTGCACAATGATATAAGGTTTGATAGAAGATCTACGCAAAAAAGTCTGCCACTATGAGTACAAGTTGTTAGACTACAGACTATCTATCTATATAACAATATGTTGATAGCTTAAAATTCAAAGCCAAACTTTCTGCCATCTACAATTTGCTTTCTACAAACTTTGCTCGAGCTCTTAATTCACGTTACAGAATCAAAAAATATATTATCAAGTTATCGAAAGGTTTATGTGAATCATCCTGTATAGGATTTATAAAAAGAAATGATGCTGGATCTGAAAAACTCTCTTGGAAAACAGTCATATAATTCAAGGGAAATCGACCAAAATTTTGGAGAATGAAAATAATTCCAAATAAAAGCAAGAGACCACTATTTTATTAAATGATGAAAAATACTCTGTGAACTTCGACCCTCGCTGCTTTCTTATATACAAAAAAGTAAGTAATAATAACAAACATCAAATGATATATCTAGCCGTGGAAGCAGTCAAAAAACCAATTCTATAATATTAAACTAATTATTATTTAAAAACGAAACGACATTATCACTTCTGAGAACAAAAATTGTTTGAGTTTAGAAACTTTAACAACATTGAATTACGTGACATATGTTATTGAGATGAGTATTTTTTATTCATTCATATTGATTTTTTCAATGATATTTTTTATTAGGCTAAACTAGTTTCATAAAAAATAATGCTTAGCTGTTCCTAATCTTTGATGCATAAGTTCATTTCAGCAATTTTTTAATTTTATTTTCGGGTGGTACCCACATAAACAGGAAAAAACTAAAACTATGTCATAAATAAGAAACTCCAGTCAGTATCTGGATCTGAAAACATAACTATTCATCATCCATGTCATTTAAAAAACACCTTGTATATAGAAAAGTCCCGATATATATGCATATCTACCAAATGTTTTTGTTTTAAATAAACAATTTATGTAAATTTATTTATCGTAAAAGTTATAATTTCATTCAAACAATTTTTATAAATGTAACTAGCGCAGGATATACATTAAAAAAACTTATGAAAAGTGTATCTTTGAAATGTAAAGTAAAATATAAGTATTAAAGTAAACACCGGTAAATTGAAATCGGAATATTTGCGTTACCATTTTAAATTAAATGCCATTAACTTTACGTCCTTTCACGTAAATATTTAACAAATTGTAAATACCAAAGCGTTTAGCGGAAACTTTAGTCGAAGTGAAAATGGGTTTTCCTTAACTCATTCAAATAACTTTAGGGTTCTATCTCCTCGGAAATTTCTTGAATGCATGCAATATTAAACTCCTCTCGTTCGAATTTCTAGGAATTAAGCTGTTTTAAGTTAATCTGATTATCTCAGATTCAAAAGAAGTGCATTTATCGGTAGCGGAAGTGAAGTTAAAGGCATCCGTAAAATAGTTAAAATGCAGCAGGCAGAAATCATTTAAAAGCTACACTGGCGACCAAATATAAATCTGTAAACGATCTCTTGGGATTGACTTAAAGCGGCAGTGCGACATATGCGGCTGTAAAGCTGCAAGGCATGTTGGGAATACTGATTTAGTTTTGACAAAAACCACTCGACAAAAACTGAATGAAATTTTATAAATGCAAATCTGTTTATATCTCTCTGCGTAATTAAAATACATATATTCTTTAAAACCATGTTTTTGATAATTAATTTATAGATAATAATAATAAAATAACCAGACATCTACACTATGTAGATGTATTTCAGAAGTGTTTAATTTTCTTAGTAAATTCAAATTCAGAAGGTGTAATTTGTACTTCAGATTAATTATTTCTGATTCAAACAATTTAATAATATCAGAATTTAGTTGCAGAAGACTTAATCAGAAAACATCATCATTGTATTTTGGGCCAATTATTGGCGCCCAACAGTTACCAATTATATTGTATGCCATAATTATTAAATAGGGAAATTCCCTTTAATGTCGATAGAACCACTTTTAAAACGTTGAATACTTATTTTGATGTACCTAATTTAAAACACAATTAATACTTTCTAAAATACATATGCATATTTTAAATACAAATGACGTAACTGAAAAACAATTTACATTTTCTGAGTTAAAGTTGACAGAAGAATACCTAACATAAAACTCCCAATATTATCGAGGATGATAAACACAGATCTTATTTTTTGCAGTCGAACCTAGTTTTCCAAAAAATATTCATTTGTTTCATTATAACAATATTTTAAAAGAATATTTTCTCTCAGTGTGTTTTAAATAAAATAATAGAGTTTCCTGTTACATTGTACATTGCATATTGAAGTCGACATGTCTCGAAACCAAGTAAATATTGGGAAAAACTACTCAAAATTTAACGATCTTTCAGATGGACCGCATTTCCACGTTCCAGGTATCAAAAAATTTTTTAGTATAACCACGCCATCTATACAGAAAGATTTGAACTAATAATTTTAACTTTTTACTGCAATTTGAAGCTATTCGAGGGACCTAACAACCCCAGTTTACGGAATTAAAATAAATTTCTTAATTTCGGAGATATTGGCAGTGGGAGTGTTAAATGACACACCCTGTATATTTGGTCGTAAAGGATATATGCCCCATAGAGGTTTGATTATGGGATGATTGGTATGTTTCAATGTTATTGTTTAACCACATGATGCCTTGTAGATGTTCATTTGTGGGATGCCCCATAGAGGTTTGATTATGGGATGATTGGTGTAATTCTATGTAAATGTTTGGCCACATAATGTCTCATGTATGTTTCCCTATGGGGAGTGCGTATTTGCATGTGTTGATTTATACTTTACATGAATAGAAGGTACCTTCTTGTTATGATTGCTTTATGCTTTTTACTCTTCTAAACTCTTGTATTTGACTGCTGTATCTTTATGCTTACTGATGCGAAAGTTTTGCATATTTTGTAATGAACTAATTTTTATTGATGTTCATTAGGCTTCTGAATCCAGTTTTGATCTGATTGAGGACAATCAGGAACATCAGGATGGCCGACTGTAAGCGGTACAAGATTGGCGTTTTGGAATTTCAACAGAGCCGGCCAGCCTTAGACGACTTTGTTTGGGTTATAAGTAATGAATAGGCGTTATTTCAATATAAACATTTGTGATTTGGAAGCGGACAGAATACTCCTGAGACATTCATTCATTATTATACTGTTAACATGTTAACAGGCTGTGAATTACTCTTCACCTATTATGTTACCAGTTTTTACCTTAATTGTTAGTACTTAATTTTCTTACACAACCAACAACAATCAAAATTTCTGATGCACATTATCATAGATATTTTTTATTATAACATTTAAAGGAGCGTTGAAAAACAATAACAGTGCATATGGTGACAGTTTTGTGGAAAACTTGTATAGTCACATTTTAATAAAGGCAGATACTTTTAAATATCTCTCTTTGATATAAGTTTCCCTTAGTAGTCAACGACCGTCTGTAAGAATATTGCACACGTAGAGTGATATACTTTTCTATGACCTTTAAAGTGAGCTTTTGTACCAACACAAAGTGGAATTGACGAACATAGTAGCATTTCTCGACTTTACTTTGGCAGACGAGCACGAAAATATCACTGCACTCGCTAAAATGATGTTTCAGACAGAAGAACTGCAAAATAAAGTGACGCCTCTATCATGTAATCGAACCATTAATTTACAGATATTAATAGACAAATTTTGTATGAATAGTTTTAGGTGATACGTTGCGTTGATAGCTCAAAAACTAAATGTTTTCTTTATATTTATTATTTTTAGTAATTAATTCTCAATGTAAAAGAAAAATAATATTTTCTATAATCTATATTTCGACTGATTATATCTGTGTTTATTATAACATATTGTAAATAATCATAAAATTAACAATTAAACATAAATTAAGATAAAAGCTGATCACACTGTTGGTCATATTTGACATAAAACCATTATTACATGTAATATTGAACTTGTATGATTCCAAATAATAATAAAAACAATAATACGAGTTCTTTTTTGTAATTGTGCGATTAAATTATTAAAAACGCAGGAACACTTATACTCACTCCCCAGTGAATTAAAAAACTAAGATTTGAGGAAAGTACACGCAGAAACATATTTAGATTATTTTTTAATTAAATAAATATTCCCTAATTAATTGTAAGTTGAAAAAAAATTTGCAAGTCGGAACGGTGAAAAGTAATTATTTAAATTTACAGAAATGAAATGGCGATCTGTGGAAAAACATCGTCTCTTTCTCATTTATATGAGAATTTGTACTGTTGTGAAAACTACTTCAAACTCGAGTATTTCATATACCCACCTACAGAGCTTTCATTAATGTCCGAGACCCACGTGACCAAATTGGTTGTCACTATCAATAAATTTGATTTTCTTAAGTTGGCTATTACGAAAAATTTCAAGTTTAGGGACCCTAAACCAGCTGTCAGTCCAGAGGCGTCCACGGTACCGCGGCCGATAGTTTACGTCATTACTTTCGTATGCCAGTACGTTTTCCCTTGATTGTTTTTCTGATGTGCCAACATTTTTACGTTTATTTACTTTACTGACAACAGTTCTTTTCAGAACTACAGAATTTGTTTGTTTTTTACGTAAGTAAATAATGTATTTTAAGGTTATATCTGTTTCATATTTTTAGACTTCAAGTATTTAAAAATGCCTTTTACACCTGAGCAAGATGCCTATATTTTAAAGGCACATTTTTGGAGTTCCACGCGAAATCCAGATGGAATTTGGTCATATTCATTACAATCCTGTATTGATCAATTCACTGAAGCTTTCCCTGATGTAGACGTTGATTATGACGTTTTTGGGAAGCACAAATCAATACTTGTCAAGAGATATGATGAAAAACATTGTATTTGTAAGGGGAAATCAACAGGCAGGCCAACAGTTTTAACTGAAAATGCAGTTGACGATATTCGACAACGTATGGAGCAGAGCCCTAAAAAATCTATCCCCCAGTTGTCTGCCCAAACAGGTATGCAGGTAGTTTTTATATTACAACTATAAAAATTAAACACATTAAATACTTGAAACTACATTTATAATTAACTTAAAAGCCTTAAAATTAATTTATGTGTGTATTAATCTGAAATTCTCATAAGACGTTGTGAGAATGTGAGTCTGCAGTGTTAACTGCAGAGCAGAATCATGTAGGCAAAATGAAGCAGCACAAATTTGAGACTGTTATATGTTGTAAAAAAATTAAAATTTTATATTGTTTAAAGATAACGTATGTACATTTCTGAATATTTGTTTTGTCGATAGGGTTCTCGGTGGGAACGTGTCACAAGGCTTTAAAGGAGGAATTGCACATGCACCCATACAAAGTCTCTATTGTTCAGCAGTTGCATCCACCAGACTACTACCAACGAATACGGTATTGTGAATGGTTCAATGAAAATCTGAACAACAATGATTTATTGAATTTGACGTTTTTTTCTGAGGAGGCATGGGTCCAACCATCAGGTTACATTAACAGCCAAAATTACAGAACGTGGGCTACAGAAAACCCACATGAGTTTATTGA
The DNA here is from genome assembly GCF_000390285.2 of Anoplophora glabripennis. Taxonomy (NCBI): domain Eukaryota; kingdom Metazoa; phylum Arthropoda; class Insecta; order Coleoptera; family Cerambycidae; genus Anoplophora; species Anoplophora glabripennis. The sequence goes on along the minus strand of NW_019416364.1, from coordinate 565,229 downwards.
AACTTTGCTACATCCTCAAAAAATTGGTATATGGGTAGCCGTTTCAAGGAGGCGGATAATAGGACCAATTTTCTTTCGAGAAGTGATAAATGGTGAAAGGTATAGGGCAGGGGTCGGCAAACCGCGGCTCGCGAGCCGCATGCCTCTCCTTCAAGAGACAATTGCGGCTCTTCAAGTTCTTCTAAAAATTAAAAGTTAAAGCGGACAGACAAGCAGCACACGAGTACACATAAAGACGCATATAAATTTCCGTATCCGATTTAAATTTGAAATAAAATGTAAAAGCAGAAATAAAAATTTGTGGATATTTGAAATTCATGAAACTGATAATTCTATTGCAGATGGCTCTCCCGGCTTAAAAGTTTGCCGACCCCTGGTATAGGGGGATTTTACGACAAGCTTTAGAGCAAATGCATGATGACGAATATATTGGATATTTTCAACAAGATGGTGCGCCAGCACACACTGCAGTAGAAACGGTTAGATATTTGGAAGAATTTTATGGGGATCGAATTATTAGTAGGGGATTGTGGCCTAGTCGAACCCCTGATCTTACACCTTTAGATTATTATCTCTTTGGACGTATAAAAAATAATATTTTCAAGCAGCGAGTTCACACACTTGAAGACCTAGAAATAACGATTCGCCATGAAATCGAATCCATTACGCCAAATGAATTGGAACGTGTTTTCGAATGCATGAAACGGATGGTAAATTTATGTCTAGAAAATGAAGGAGGACATTTTGAACACCTTTTATAATAAAAACTAAATAAAATACCACTCACCAAAACACTTTTTAATTGTGCATAGAGAATGTTAACTTTGTTAACAAAACGCAGCATCGGAAAAAGTAGAAGTGTTTTGGTGAGTGATAAAATTATTTTCTGTTTTGTATCGACATCAAACGTTCCAAACCTATCCTAAGATAAACAAAACTATTGTGACTTATTTATATTCTCTACCTGTTAAAACGTCTAGTTTAAATTTGAACAAGTGTAAACATGACTAATTTTTTACCTGGAACATAAAAATTTTATGGCAAGATGTATGCAATATGTAATACCTAAATAAAATTTTAAAATAAATATTAAATGTTCAACAATCAAAAATTGTTTTTTTGAATTTGACTTATCCAGGTGTAAGCCGGATTTCTTCATTTCAGTACACAGCACTGGTGCTATAGACTGATACAGTGTTTTAATTTTTATACCAATTTGTATTAGGAAATGTAATGTTGGTTGCCTATCGTCGCGGTCCCGTGGTTCTCGGACATTAATGAAAGCCCTGTAAATTGTTATATTTTAGGGCTATATTTTTTGTATAATTCAATTACATTCAGAGGTATGCAAGTCTCACACACAGAAAGCGTAGTCATAAAAATTCCCGCAATTTGAGATAGGTAGAAGCTGTGTGAATCTTTCGTACAATATTGTTCGAAGATTTTGAATAATGTACAATTTGTTGACAATATTTCACGATCGTAAAAATAATCACAATTTAAATTTAGAACGTACCTACCTCTGAATAATTTTACAAACTGTACAATAATTGTACTGTGTACTGTGTGTACTGTGTAAATTTATTACAGTCAATTAAATCTGTCGGACCATAAGTCAATTAATTAATTATTTGCGAAATAATAATTACAGTAATAACTGATAAGTATTTAACTTAACTGAATATAATGATGTACTCAACTTTAATGAGGGAATTCTAAACTGGGTTTTTTATAGAAATACATAATATGATATTTATGTTGATGAAGGTTGAGCTCCCTTAAAGACGGAAATACACATGCCTCTTGCTTGCACAATAGCATGCAAGTAGCTTGCAGGAGATAGCTCGTGGTATGTGTATTTATTAAAAGGCATGCCTGTAGAAGGCGTGCAAGTAAATTGCAGATCATTTGATTTTTTGGCATGCAATGTGAGACGGGGGGTTTCGGGGGAGTTCTAGCGGCATGTCGGAACGTGTCTACTTGCTACCTACTGACATGCCAATAAGCCATATACTAACGAGGCATTCCATTTTACTTGTAAATGTATCAGCAGTGTGCCATCCGCCGTCATATGCCATTTCTTAGCATGCAAAATACTTACCTATTTTAATGGTATTGTGTATTTCCGCCTTAATGCGAGTGGATAGTCATCAACCTCATTTGTCAATATCATTCAATTTCAATAACAAAATTAAATATTTTCTATAAGTTGTAACATTAGAAACGCCAATTTTCGTTGGTTATACGAAAATATAAAAATGAAGATTTCACTTATTTATGGTTTCAGACAATGCCAATATGGTATAAGATCTACTTTACGCCATACTGGAATCGACATTTTCTAATAGTGTTCCTCAAATATTGTCAAAAAATGCAATGTATGCCCCTTTGTATAGTCATCAAAGTATTGAGAATATAAGAATTAAAAGTAAAGTGTGAATACAAAAACAGTGGCGACGAACAACAGCTAATTATATAGAATATTAACAGCAGTTAATATTCAACTCTCTTTCAATTTCCGCTATATAACGTTTATGTTCAATTACAATATCTTGATTTATTGCTATAAAGAGAGTTGAAGAACACAAAATCATTTGGAGTGATGTTAATTAAGAAAAGGAAATTGAACTACGTTCCAGATTTTATAATCTATTCCGATGAAAAATTAGTCAACCGCAGAATATAGTTATTGCTTTTGCTGATTTGTTACTGTTTTTATACATAATTTGTCCTCACAATTTGATGAGTATATAATGTAACTTAAAAATCTTACATCTGAAAATACTGAGGGTTTTAATGCCATTCCCGCTTTCTATTAAACGACTGCTTCAGTGTTGACCGATCCATTTCCATTTTGTTTATCATTTAGGGTTGATGTATGTATGTCACAATATTTCAGACTGAGGTTTTCGCTATCTTGATGGTGGCAAGTAAGGAGAAGGTAAGGAACTGTGTAGAGGAGAAGATTTTTATCTGCTCCGACAGTCAGACCGCGCTCGAAGCGGTTAGCTCCCCGAGGACAAACTCTGCCCTCTGGGGTCATTGGCCAGACGAAGAGAGGTAGAGTTGCTTTGGGTTCCGGGCCATACGGGTATTCCTGGTAACGAAAGGGCTGATCAACTGGCTCGTCTTGGATCTAGGGGACCTGACCAGGGACCTGAATCAATCCCCGGAATCACAGGAGGTAGTATTAACGGGGCCCTTAATAAATGGGCCTATCAAACTTTAGGTGAAAACTGGAGGAGGAACAGAGGATGTAGGCAGGCCCATAGTTTTATGTATGGACCTAACAAGCCTAAGACGAGATGGCTGCTAAGCCTTAGTCGAAGAGCCCTAAACCAAGTGGTGGAGGTTCTGACAGGCCATTGCAGACTTAGGAGGCATCCAAGTTTAATAGGAATTGAGGAGGATCCTTTATGCCCAGAATGTAGAGTAGAATCTATCGTATGAGCCATTCTAGTTTTGAACAAGTTTAATAAAGTTTTCGAAATAATTATTCATGAGATTTTGTCGTTAAATCACGATTATCACGAATTTGTATTGATCAGCATGAATTCAAGCCTGGTGAGCCTACATTAATTACTAATTTACTAATTTACTATGACCAATATTTAACCTGAAGGTGGAAAATAAGTGGAAGTCATTTCCACAGATTTCTTTAAAGTTTTTAACATTATACCACGTATAAATTGTTTACTTTTGGACTTTTTTAGTTTCAATTATGTTGAAATAAATGTGAGTAGCTCAGAGTTCTGTATTAGGTCCGCTTCTTTTTAATATTTTCATTAATGACATTCCATATAACCTGTCTTGTCTATCGTAGCTTGAAATTATTTACGACAATTGAATCTGATCTCTTATGGGATTTGATTATATTCCAACCGATCAATAACTTAACTCAATTACCCAATATAAAGGTATTGGAAAGATTTTATCGTTTGCTAATCACATTCATAACGTGGTGTCCAACGTTAAAAAAACATAACAGTCATCAATTTGGCACTTAAATCATTGTAAAATACTTTTATAAGATCCAAACTTTAATATGCTTTTGTTGTTTAGAGCTATGAACGTCATTTAAAGTCTGCTGTTACCTAGATTTAATACATTTGATTTGTCTTTACATCGTAGATACTACTCTGTAGTTTTCTAGTAGTTATATATTACTGAATAATTTAACTGGATTTCCTGAAGTTCTCTATCGCATTAAATTATCACCTCCAAATTTAATAACACATATCCATTTTTCCACGTTTCATATACGTACACGAAGGCTAATGCTCTTCCATGCTTGTTATGTGTTGCAATTATTTCTTAGTTCATAATATTTAAGGCAATTTTTGGTTATAATAGGTATGCATTTTTTCAGTGACTTCAATATGTGCGCAAATCTTTTTTACTTGATTATATGTTTATTTTTGTCTTTTTCCTGGTCCTGCAAATGGATTATGCATGTAATTGTGTAAATAATTTATGCCTGTTTGCATTTGTAAAACAATTATGTGAATTTTTATGACTATGTTTTCCGTATATACATTTTAAAATTGAAATATTAATATGAAAAAATAATGTGCAATCTTGACGTTTTAAGTATCCCTAGAACTGGAGGAAAAATTGGTAAATTGGCAGTACTGTGTAGTAGTGCTCGGGCATATGCTTTTAGTTATTCGAGTCCGTTGGACAGACACATTATTAATGTTTAAATAATTAACGTGATTTAATTTTTATTAGCTAATTGTATTATGATACAATGGGAAACGACTAATTTAATAGTTATTGAAGATATCTATAAAGCAAATAATAAATATGTTTAATTTGGTTAATACCCCATTGGCAGACGTTCTCCAATCATCCCTACTAGTAAGATTGTGATAACTTACATGTAACTATATGTATCCAAAGTGCAGAAAGCGATAAAAGTGAAATGTTGGTCTAGTTCCGTGTTGAAGAAAATTTTCTGGGCAACACGTAAAATAAAACTGCCTACCGCCGATTTTATTTCCCTTCTAATTTATGACCCTTAGTTTACTGCATTCTGTTACTGTGCAACTTTGCACTCATAGCTAATATAGAGATTTATTTGAACGAATCAAGAGAACAACAAATAACTTATAAGAAGGGTCGACAAATTTATTCAGGTTTTTTTATTGTGTTCGAATTTATGCCTTCATAAGAGAGAATTTTGCAAACGCGTTTATGGAGAATTAAGCAAGGGTAACACCACACTCGAAGACAATTTCTTTTTATATACTCAATTACCAGCTTGGGGTGACAGCGCCAGCCATGTTATTTTTAATGGATTTTTTAAGTAGATATAATAATAATAATAATAATATTTATTTTAATATTTTTATTTTGTGTGAGTATTTTTTTGTGTGATAATTAAATATTATTTGTGTAATTTTTTTAAATATTCGTTTGGGCGCCTTTTGTTGTGTAGAATGTTATTTGTGTGTATTTAAATCAAAATTTTCATTGAATGTAGGTTCTCTTAATAAAATTTAATAATTACAATGACAAATATAGACGAATTGTACTTTCTTACCTTTGTTTTGCTAAACTCTCCTCCGGCAGCTTTACCTTGCATGAATAATGTTAACAGTGTAGGTTCATTTTTTACAGTGTAGATAAGAATGTTTATTGATAATTTCTACACTGTCCCTCAAAAACACTTGTTCATTTAACAGCATGAGATCTTACCTCAGAGAAGCGGTTCTATGTTATTTTAAATTTGCCTTTACTATTCATTTTTTTGTAAGAAGCATTGAATAAAAGCAAAATTTTAACTATTTTCACAATATGACATTTATTAAGTATTAATTTTTAAATTCCGAACAATATGGTGATAAACACAGAAACTAGATTTTTTTTTAGACTTTTACATGACTAAATATCGGAGAAATTCCTTAACTCTATCTAACATGATATGAAAAGTATTTGGTTAACCAATTATTAATGTTTTAAAAGTTTTATGAAACAAATTAACTTATATTACGAACATCGAAACTAAACTAATTCTTAAACTAGGAAATGTTCAAAACTGTCATTTTTAATTTTACCCACTGAAATTGTTTATGGTTTGAACTGAAGTTTTCTATTTCACAAACTGTTTTTAGTTCAAATTCGCAACACTTTACTTTATGTGTTTGGAGAATACGCTTATGCTTATGCAACTGGACTTACGTTTATTTCTGTCAGCTTCTGAATTTTCGATCGTCACTCTAACCTCACATTAGTTGTGGTTTATCATCTGTACTCGTTCTTTGAAGATGGCTGTTGGGTCTGAGTGGATTGCTTCCTGGTGTTTTTGATGTTATTTTCGGGAGCCACAGGACAACATGCACCCCTCACCAGTGTCTCGGACCAACCTCTCTTTTCCACTTGTTTACTTCCCAACGATACTCTTTTGTTTTCCGGTAAAAGGTAAATCTTTGATTTGTCTCTTTTTAATTGGCTCGTATCCATGATATTATTTTCAAACTGCTCAATTTCTCCCACATATTGCGACGAATTTTATTTTAATTAACTTACGGCGTAATTTATATTTTGTAACTGCGTAGTAAATTTTATGCATCTTAAACTAATTTTACAATAACATTCTGCATGACAAATTTTTATAACAAACTTCTAGCCTATGTGTTTTCTGATACTATAATATTTGAATTTTCTTTTGTACTAGATTATTTAACGTTTAGTTATTCGTAAAATTGTTAAATTGGTCCTTCTTGTGGCATTTTTCTTTTACTTTCATGCTTCTACTATGAACCTAAACTTTATTTTCTTGACATGCTTCTCGTTTACAATGTATTAGTTAAATTTTGACTGATAATGTTTTAGTTTTTATATGAAATAACTATGAAAGGAGATTTTAATTTTTCTTTAAAAGTAATTTATGTCTTTCTTAGAGTCTACATTATAATTTTCTCTGCTATTACTCGGTGTCGTTTCTTGAGATACAGTGTGTTTATTTCAATATATACTGATTATTATTTGTTAGTTGGGTATGTCACGGTTGTTTTTTAAATTGCACAGTAATACGTCCACGATGGAGTTGAAAAGAGAACACTTTTTTATTTCTCTGTTTATGAAAAAAGTCATTATTTTTAAAAAATTGTGATGATATTTAAAGTACTATGTTTTTTCGTGTTGTTATGCTGTGGCTTATGTACCAGTTACCGCCAGTTACAAAATTACCTTACACTTTCCTATGTTGAGCTAGAAATCTTCGATTCTCCAAGTTATTCTCGAGCTAGTTTCTGTGAGGACCCGGATGATCATTTCGGTCCTTTTTGGTTCTAAACCACTACGAACGGAACCGCTCCTCAGACAATGGTGATCCTATGAGACGTTTCGTAATGGCATCTGCAACATGTTACATCTAGTACTTGCAATATAAATTTTACTTCCAAAGAAGTTCTAATAAAATTTTCCTTGATCTCTTACAAAAAATGATATTTTACATATACAGCATGGAGAAATTGGAAAAACCATAGTAGGCTGATTGCTCCTAAATTTGGAATTTGGAAATAAACTTTAATTCTAAATAAGTTTGTCTTATGAAACTTTTTTATATTTTATATTATTGTCACGTCTGAGGGTTTGACGTACACTCAGCAGCAAGAATAAAAGGTTGAGAGAGAAAGAAAACAAATAACTATTACAAATCAGCTCTTTTACTCCCAATGGTCCTGGTAGGTCGCACATATAAAATCATCTACAAAATTACTAGAAATAAAAAGGTCTTACTCTAATGGGTCATCTTCTAAGGGCGAGTCACACCCAGAGTCCACTAACGACCCTGAGTATCGAGTATCCACTCCCGATACTAAAGAACGACTGCCTGTGTCCCTTGCACTCGCTTCCCCCGATCCATCCTATTTTTCTGTACCCTACTTAAGTGTCAAAATGGCAAGGAAAGTGGTGCAAGTTGCTTTTACCTTAGTCATCAAAAGCCGAGAAAGAAGCAGACCCAGTTTAACTGTTCGATTTGCTAATAATGCATAATTGCGTTACCTACATTCTATTGTGTAACTAATAAGCATGACTTTATATGGCGAAATTTATGATTAAGAAATATTAAGACAATAACCTGCTTCTTTCTCTAAGATAGATTTTATAATCTTGACATTATCTACACATTTTTTTCTTCTTGTCTACCGGTGGAAAGTTTTCCTTAGACCACTCACTATATCTCTAATTACTTCTCACAAAATATATTAAATAATTTGCCCCAAACTATATCGAGAAAGATTATTTAACAGGCATTGCAGTCAAATATTCAGAGTCAGTGGTGTCACATGCCTCATTACCAAAACACGCGTTATCAAGATCAAGAACAAAATTTATTGCCATTATCTTGTCTATAACCCAATGCTATCAGCTGTGGTAATTTCAGGCTGTACTGCGTCGTTTCTAGTACCTACTTTAAACGCTATCAAGATACCGCTCATCAAATCCGTTCAATTTTACAGCAACCACTAAACATTCGTTACCCTCCCCAATCGCTATGCGCCTAAATGTACGATCCATTTATTACATAGAAAAGTTTCTGCAATATTAGCTTAAGCAATTACCAAGTTCAAGATTCAGTATTATTAATAATTCGTCATAGTTAAGACCTTTATTGACCCTGATTACATCCAGTGGCGGCTGGTGTAGGGAGCTGTAGTCCGACGCCTCCCTCCTAAATTTTAATAGAAAAAAAAATTATTTTAAAATTTAATTTACAGTGTTATCTGGATAACTATATACGAGTAGATTAGCCTTATGTAATACATTAAAAAGGAAATGTTAAATTTGTAATGTGCTGTCAATTTAAATCGAGAAAATTTGTTTGAAAAACTGAATACGTGAGTTCCGCGTAGCTCGCTCCTACATCTGTAAAGGGTTTACAGCGGTGGTCATGGTTACCGTCGCGCATTAGTGAATGGGAGTAGCGCTTATTTAGGTACTATGCAGTTTGAGCTCTGTTTAGCCCGACCGTAACCAAATATCAGCTATTCACGCCTTTTTTCTTATTAAAAGTAATTTGGTGGTGCAAAAAATTTGTTACTTATGTATTACCTATTTCTTGTGTGTTTTTTAAAATATTGTAAAAATTTAAATTGATTGTAACAGTAATGTTATCTATTGAAAAATCAATGGTGCGAGAAATACCAAATTTTAATGGAAAATTAATTCAAAAGTTTGTTTCGGACAAAAGTAGAAGAATGCACATTCACTAATAAAAAAATAATGTTGAACACATTTTCCCTATATTTCAATAGTACTTAAAATAAAACTGCCCAATTATATTTATTTTTTTTTACAATACTTTGTACCTAAATTTTTCCTACCTCCTTAGTATGGAAGTCATTGATTATATCTTCTTATCCAACACCAGATTCAAAATGAATCACTTCACATTTACTTCACCAAACTGAAAAATCAAACTTGAGAATATCATGAACAAAGATTAAACAGAGTAAATTGTTTACATGAGGGACAAGTAAACCACGAAAGTATTAAAATGGATAAATGGATAAGGTAAATAATAACAATTATGGGTCACAAATTATAAAATATCAAAAAAACACCCACAGAAAAAATATTTTTACTTTATTAAGCTAATTTAAATAAATTCAAAACACCTCAAAAAACTCCTAATAGTTGATATTGCGAGAAAAACTACTTCATGGATTACATCCCAAACTAGCATTGAAATACACCAGCAATATCTAGTAAATATTTAATATTAAATAGTTAATATTAGAACACATACCTAACTGGAAATAAAACAGAATTAATAATTATTAATAGAACAAAATTATATACATATAAAATAAACACAAAACTTTTAGAAAAAATGATAAAATTATTGGAATTGGTCACCACAATGTTCATATTTTCCTTATTACTGAAAAAATACCAGATAAAAATAGCAACCAGTTCCATTAATCACCCATGCACATGTAAATCTGCAAAATGTGTTGAAAATCACGTTCTGTTTATTCATAACATATCTTTTCTTGAAATACAAATAGCAGGGTGCTTTCGCAAATGTCACGGTAAAATTTCAGTGATAAAACCATACATATATCAGTTCTATTTTATCTATTATTTTGCTTCTCTGAAGTAAGTTTTTTCTTTACGAAATAATCCAAAATATTTTGAAGTTAAAACGTAAAATACTTTGATTTATTTTGAGTCAAAAGGACATATTTTATGTCTTAATATCAAGAAGTGTACAACATTTTTATGGGTGAAAAGATGAGAAAATCTTGAAGTATGTTTTCTTAAATTATATAAACAATTTCTAATCATCATCACCATATTTAAAACGCATCGTAAGAGAAATATTGTTGTTGTCAATATTCCAAATACATTTTTTAAACGAAACAGTAACTCAATGCATTTTAATTCATCAATTTAGGCATTATGTAAGAGATTTGTAATTCTGGATGGTGTGACATTAATACAAAAATACTACTATAAGACTGATTTCACGATCTTTTAAAAGAGATACATACAAGTTTTTTAATTCGACTCATCAATATACTAGATATCAAAATTATTAATCTGAATTACCCACATTTGTCTGAATATTTATTTCTTTCAATTCTTACTGCTTTTTCTCAATTTTTAATCAATAAAATATGTTAGATTATGTATTTATTTGTTTTATATAAATATTTCGTCTTCATTCAAAATGCAGTTCTTTTAGCTTTCCAAAATTATTCAAATGGAATCATTGATAAAAGTTACAACAGTTTTGCTTATTTTTGCTAAATCGTAATTGTTTTTTTACAAAAAATGTTGCTTTTACTTAAATTCTTTCCTATTCTATAGTTGAGTGAAAACATACAGCATAGTGAATATTAAAAATGTCGAGTTATAATTAGCTTTTTAAACTGCACAAATTCTCGTTTACACCACCACTAAGCGGAATTAGCATGATAAGTTGTATCAATTCACTATTAAAACAACTGATAGAGAGAGACAATGGAAAATAATTTAATAAAACAGATTGTTTTTGTATGGCTTAACGAAGTATTATTTTAAAGTCAACATATTTTTTTGATCAACCTTCCAACCGTATTTCCCGAACAAGAGGGCTCATCTTCAAATCGCTGGTTTATTTATGTTGCGGTGTATATTACAATAGAAGATAATCATTAATCATTTTGTTTTAAAGTCAAGAGTACTTACTTTTATTTACCCCCTGGGCCTAGTTAAACCTCATTACAGCCGACAAAAATTGCATATTAACAATTTTCATTAAACGTAGGCAATTTTAAAATGCCCGAATATTTTGAATATAACTCAATTAATTCGTGTCGAGCCTAAAGAGATTACGGTCAGGGTCTATCAATCAAGCGTTATTGCATCAGGAGAGTACGTTCCAGTTTTGTTAATAAATAGCTGCCACATGCAGTGCCATATTTAATTTTATTATTCGCCCTGGTGATTAATACAAGCAATCGATTAGAGCCTTTCTCGCCGCATTGAGATATTTCATTTTTAAGTATAGCAGATTTGCTGTTTATTTTAGTATGGCCATACGGCTTCATTGAAATAAAAGTAAAAAATTTAATACGTCACTCCCACTGGTCCATTAATTAAATGTGTCACATAAATATAGGATGTTTAAAAGCTTGGGGGGACTACTTAAATAAATCAAGATGCGCAAATTCGATTCTCAGATACTTCAGATGATCACTCCATAGACATTGGTGGTCCTCTAAGACTGCTTGCAACTGAAAAAGTTTAGCTGCGATTGGGGCCACTTGCGACTTGCGACCTGTGACTCTACGCCTGCGTAGTAGGATGGTGGGGGTTTTCAGGTTTGTTTAAGGTATCACTGATGTCGTTGCGTATGCTTTTAGGCCTGCACAGTGGTGTATCCATATGAGTAATTAAATATAGTCATATGGGTGTATCACGTATTCTCTGCTCACATCGTTGCTTGTTCTTTAGAACAGTAACTAAGTTCTACTCACCGGAAAGCCTTGTTCATAATTCATGTTATTTGGATTTCGTTCGATTTCCAATGCTTCCAGTTTCTAGTCTATCGTTCACACAGTACATCGTTGTCTTCGAAATTTATTGTACATCCTTCACTTTAGGCATGTTGGGCGATGGCTGATTTCTCAGACTGGTTAAACCCTCTCATGTTCTTATAATAATCTTTGTAAACCCATACTCGTCTAATCCTTCCCGCAATCACATACTACGTTGTATATCCCAGGGGTGAAACCGATCTTAACTCCTGGTGAAATTTTGTGTATAATGATGAGTCTACCCTACTATTAACCCGACCTATTCACTCTCGAGTTTTTTACCACAAATTCTGGGTATAAAAGCTATTGTGAATTGATAAAAAATTTCTGACGAATCACACTTTTGGATGGAATGTATGTTCGATTAATTCGTTTGACGACTTAACAAGCACCTCAATAAAGATAATGATATCATTCACATCTTCTATCACCTGGTCTCTGGTAAAACGATGCAAATTTATTGTCTTACTAGCGCCATACATATTGGGTAAAATGACTTGAGAGCTGAAAGTTGCTACGTTTCTTTTCATAACGAGAAAAAATGAATTCGTGATTGCGGCTAAAAGAGCTACAAAGTAATAAATATTTTTAGGATACATAGTACAAAAAAATAACGGTATTTTTTATAAACTAAAAGAAAACCAATCAATCCTCAGTACAATAAAGGAACGAGGAAGACCAAAAATGAATTTAAATAAAGTGATTAGAGAAATATTAAAATAAAAAAAACACACAGAAGGAGACTCAAAGAAAACAGAAGACAGAAAGGACTTGATCAATCGTACAGGAGGAACGGAATCAAAGAATATATGGGTATATAGGAAGACATTTTAAACCTGAAAACCCAGATAAAAATAAATTGGTAATAGATTAACCGATTTTTACCTGATTTTCATTTCTTTTAAAATAAAATACCAAAAATTGTTCTTTTGTACTGAACATCATATTTTACGTTAAATTTAATAACTAATACGCTTTTGTGGATAAATTTAATAATGAAAGTATTATTATTATTATTTATTATTACAAAGTAATCTATGGAACGGACACCGAATTTGGGTTCATCGACCCCGAAAAACGTGTAGATATGTAGGTTTACTTTGTTCGAAATTGATTTTCTACGTTTGACCTTGAACTGACCTTGACTCAGACCTAATCGAGTCAAATAGGCACTGGATTCGGATTTAGCGACCCCAAAAACGAATCGATATAAAGGGTTACTTTGTTGACAATTGATTCTCTACATTTAACCTTGAACTCACCATACTCCAGAGCTAATTGAATCAAACAGATACCGTATTCGGAATCAGCGACCCCAAAAATACCATGGTTTTGCCTTTCGGACCTCCCACTATTTGTTTGTGGGACTGTGTAAGCAGTGAGACCAAAACACACGAATGACGCTACAGACGCAATCAAGAAATTAAAATTTAATCACTAAAATAATCACAAACAATTAATCTTCATTACGAGGTGTCCCTGATTGTTTGGATTGTTATTAAAATAAATAATTTCTATATTAAATATGAAAAAATAAAATATTGATAAAGCTCTTGATCAAGCGAAACGTCTATATGAAAAATAGTTGTTACTTTATTCATAAAGTTCCCATGAAATCCAAAAATTAGTAATATTATTAGAATTACTATTTTGATGTTTATTTCGTAACTCATTTTGTAATAGTTAATGCTTAACGTAATATATGTATTTTTACTGAATTTATCTGCAGAAATTTTAAAATTTTGTATTTAAGAAGGTGTTGAGTACAGGGTGTATTCAGTTTTTTTGTCCCTCATATTCAATGCAAAGTAATAAATCACTACCTGTCAAGGGATCCAGTGCAGTACGGTTTTAAGGGGTTTTGAAATTGAATAATTTCTTTATGCATTATGAAGGAATGAAGGGATCAGTTAACGTCTGGCACCCCTGTTCCTACAAAAATTCCTTTATTTTCATAAACTATTTATTTTAAATGTAATTTATTATAAATATCCAATTTGTTTTTTAAATTCCACATATGTATTACATTTTACCACAGTATTATTGTATGTACTTTTATTTTCGAATATTTTCACAAATTTTTACTGCATTGGTTTCTGTTATCGAAAACCTATTAACTTAATTCATAAATAAGTTGCATAACTACAAAACTAATAATATTAAGTATATGTATACGTATTAACAAACTATCTTCAAAAAATAAGAAAAAGTTTTACCAAATTATTTATTCCATTGGGGTGTATGGATGACATTTCAAACCATGTGACATTGACATTATGAAATTTATTTAGTGTATAATATTTATTTTCTCAAAATATAATTAATTAGTTTTTTAACTTTGCACAAAAACACCCGCCCGGCGGGCCAACGTGCGCCAGTTCGAGACTGTATTTGTGATTTTCACGTACCTACCGTGCTTTGATTTTATTTGCAGTCTGCCAACAAGCGCAAAAACGAGGGAAATATCAAAATCTGCAGTGCGGCAGAACTAATTTTATTAAAGGGGCTATAAAACAGACACTCTCTAAAAATCTTAAAGAAGAACCATCTCCAAGCGGTAAATGAATACGAATATAACATTTAGTTTTGCTTTGGTCTGCACAAAGCTGTTCGTTAATGTAATAAAACCCCAACAATTAAATGTGTTTCATTTGATGAAAATATAACAACAGAGAGTGGAAGCCGCCGTAAAAAGCAAATGAATTACAATAGAATAGAAGGCGCAAGACGCACAAAGCAACTTCATTACGGAAGGTATATCTCAATTATTCAAGAATCAGAAAGCTTAGAGGCTAAGAATAGGGAGAGATTGGCAAAAACAAGATAATTGTGGGTATAAATATATCAGTCTGATACTTAACAGTTCAAAAAGTAAAAGGCGCCACCTCGAGGTCCCTGCCCTTGAAAAAAAAATATTTAGGAAAATTAATTGTGTTACTCTGACCCCAGGAAATTTACAAGAAAAGTTTCAGTTATTAATATTTCCGGGACGGAGTTTCCCACCGAAAAGAATCAGGTCGGTGGTAACTTTTTTACTTGAAAAAAGTTTTCCATAAAGGATTTTTAGTACATAAGTATGAGGTTTCAACATAGCAAGTTATATTGTATATAGGAATATTTGAATTACATATTGTATGTAATTTGTATGTTACAATTATATTTTTTTAAATAAATGGTTTTTATATAAAGCATTTTTATTATAATTTAAATATTGCTATGAAACAGAACTATAACTTCATTAGAGTATAAAAATAATAATTTACACCTTTTCTAATACTGATGTAAAACATTTTAATAGTCCATTTTTATATAAAAAAGTGTTTTTAGTTCCTAAGTGGTCCGATAATATTGTATTATTAAATTGCCAGTGTTGCGAGAAACAACTACCAGTGCACTCGCAGAGTACTTTGAAAACTGTCTCGTCTTCCTGCTCTCTTCAGATAGGTGTTTCGCACTTCCTCATATTGTAGAGGTGTTTCCTTAGCCAACAGTGTCCGGTCTGTATACCCGTCACCAGGCGAAGGCCAGGTATTTTTTGGTTTTGTGTCTTTGCTAGTGTATCCTAAGGACTCCTTAGCAAATTGACAGCTGTTTATTTCATCCCATCGTGTTCTAAACTCTTTTTGGGTGTTTTCCTTAATAATTTCAAAAAGTGCTGACAACGAGAGCACACTGGAGGGACTGAGTTCAAATATACGAGTAGTACGACCCGATGCCCTTCTGGCTAGCTTGTCAGCTTCTTTATTGCCATTGTACCTACCGGTCGTGTACCTTAACCCAGCAGCCACCACCAGCGCTTGGACATTATCTTCCGATTATGCAAGATCAGTATTGATTGTTCTGTGTAGATTCTGATACTTTTGCCCGTTATCTGTCTACAGGCAATTTCTTTATTAGCTATAGTTATACCTGCCAGTTCCGCTTGTATCACGGTGGCACGTACATTCATAGCCCACTGATATCGGATGTGTAGGAATCTAGAATAGATCCCACATCCTGTACCTTCTTTCCTTTTTGATCCGGCAGTGAAGATATTAATGTACACTTTCACTGGCGGTCTCCTCCACATATTTAATGAGTACTGTGAAGGTTCTGTTAAACACAAACTACAGAGAAATGCTATCACTGTCAGCCTGCAGAAGAGGCATCTTCCTGACGGCCTCATTCCATAGGCGACATCTGACTTCTCCACATCCTACATTTGGTTTAACATCAACGTTCTTAAAGCGAAACATAGTTGTAAGAGCCACCTCCTTTAAATAAATATCTAAGGGTGGCAGACATAGCATGACTTCCATTGCTAACGTTGGCATTGTTCGCATAGCTCGTGTAACGCTTAGGCAAGCTATTCTTTGCACCTGGCTGAGCTTCTGTTTAGCTGCTGTCTGTTAAGTTTTTGGTCACCAGACAACAGCTCCGAAGGCCAACATTGGTCTCACTATGGCAGTGAAGAATATGATTCATAGTAAATTAATATATTTCTTTACTTTACAATATATTCATATATGTTTCTTTACACATACACCCGCTTAGAAGAAAAAAGATACTTTACAGCTGGGGTTGCCAACTGTGCTAAATTTTGGTGGACGTCCACCATTTGAGCTAAATAAAAATTGTCTTTTTTAATAATGTCCGATGTGTTTGCAATTATAAAATGATTTCAATACGTCAACTAAAACCGATATGAAACAAAGTTTCCTCTCGATATTGTTCAGGGCCATAACACACGGTTATAAAATACGGGAAAAACAGATATTTTGAAAATTCTAGATTATGAACGTACCGAATTTCGTTTAGTTAAACACAATATTTACAAACTTTACACACAGCTTACAACTTTTACAGTTCACAATAACAAATGTCAAAAACTTCCTCCGTTTATATACCCAGTTTTATTTTTTTCTTAAATTTTCCATGGGTTTCTAAAAACAGTATAGCACAATATCTAAGTTTCTACGAACATAATAGAAAAGAAACCGAACATATTCTAGAAACATCATGAAACAAATAAATAAACAAATGTATAGGAAAAGCACACTAGGCAAAATTTCACTGCAGTATATATTATTAATAATGTCTCATTTTGATATAACTAGACAAGTTTAAAATTAAAACACCCTTATCATGTATTTGAAATGTTGATTTACTACAATATCTCTAAAACATTCCCATCTCATCAATCGAAAAATTAACAGGAAGTAACCTTATAAATTTAAAAAAAAAATAAATTCATACATTAAACTTCATGTTTCTTTCCTTAAAAGAGTTGCTTAATATTATTCGGGTGGATACTTTTTAATAGATTGTTCATTTTATTTCATGGTCCATTTCTAATACAAATACAGGGCCCTCATAAATGATTACAATCCAGATGACCAGTAATTTTATTTGAAACAGTAATTTTATTTCCTTCATGTTGGCAATTTAATTTTGGTAAAATTAAAAATTAATAAAGCAATAAGATCAAGATTACATTCAAACACGACAGTCTCTTTCACCGGCTGGTTGGTGTAATTTTCAGGACATTTCATTCAACCAATCGGCAATAGCATTATCTCGAGTGTAGACACAATGGTTTGTTATTTTTCATTGTAAACAAATCATGATGACTGATGACGCTAAATTAACGTTTGTGCAATTGTGCGTTTATCAGTAGCGTCCGTGGTCTGCGCCTGTTTCTGTTATCGCTTCAAATCATTTACGACCATCGTTTTATTGTTCTCTTTTTTTTTCATTTAATCGTGCATATTTCAAATTGATCAGTTGTCTTCACTGCTAAACTTTTTGGCACCTCGTCGATTTACCGATAATTTTTAACAGAAACAAAATTTTGAGGTTAATAATATTTCGAATTCAGAACGTATTAACTTCACTAAGCAATTCATGATGAAACTGTGCTATAGTATCTACATACAAAAAATGTCATCGATAATAATATACAGAACGAATAAATCAAAGTCCTGCAAAGTCTGTTTCAAAGGTGTTTGGTATTTTTTTATTAAGTTCATTTTTAAGACTTTCAAACTGAATATACCTAAAAGTTTGAAAAACCTACATTATAGAAAACATGAATTATAATTTATTGAACGTCTTTTTTACTCATGTAAATAGCCAAAATTTAAAAACCTGGCGCCTGGGTAGCAATATCAAGAAGAAAGATATCGAGCCCTTATTGTAGAGCCATTTTTAGCACAATTACATGATAATAAGTTGCAGTGTTTAAAGGAATTTTATGATGTTCGACTTGTAAAGGGTTGTGGCCAGCCAGGTCACTGAATCCTTTATATTATGTTTTATATGAAAAGTCATCATCAGTGTAATTTATTACAATTATTGTACATCCTTGAATTCAGAACTTTTACAAACCTACAAATAATTCTCATTATCAAATAAGATCCTAACGAAACCATAACTTACATAAGACTTGTAAAAAAAATTCGATATTTTTTAACAAATTTTGTGACATATACAGGGTATAAGAAGTTTAACTACAATTACTGTATATTACAGGGTCGTAAGATTAACAGTTTTCATCACAACGTGACAACAGCGCTTAACCTGCTGCCGTATATACGCGGCAGACTTGTCCTGCGGAAAAAATGTAAACAGCTATTATTGTGAAACATTTTGTAAATTTCAAGACAGTTCTTTTCCAGTTTTTAAATAAATTAAATAAAATGTATCGATTTTGTAGTACGAAGATAGTGTCGTGCTTAAATTTTAGCAAAAATTTTAGTAATTATGAATCTCTTAAAACAGGAACTTGACTTTTAATCGAATTACGTATTTGAAATATATGCAATTAAAGATTCACGTCGTCCAAATAATCATACGTATTAAAAATAATTTAGGTACTTACCAAAAAGCAAAATTCAGTAATTTTTAAACGCACAAGTACAAAAAACTACATATGCTCAAAATGTCCACCACCATTGTCGATGCACGCGCAACAACTTCGAATCCAATTTTCGCGCACTCGCTGGAAAACACCTCAAGAAAAGTAAATAGTGATACGCAAAAAACACTCCGACACGGTCGAATCCAGATACCAACTGAATTACGCATTGGTGGTTGCTGTACACCTTAGTACCACGTGTTAATAAACCGCCGCACTGCTCGATATGAATTTTATCGAATTTTAAATTTATTACAACGCTAATTATTTTCTAGAATTAAGCAAAAAGAAGTTCAAAAATCATTGTATTTTATGGTATTCTATGCACGCAGTTATGTCAATATTCCTTAATTAATCGAACTTTTGTACATCAAGTCGCAGATTTTGATAATTTGTTTTCTCGGAAATGGTTATGTCATATAAGGTTAAAATTAAGGCAGTAAAACTTATAATACCCTGTATAAAGGCATTTCTAAAGTTTATCAATTTGGCCGTAGTAGATGTCTAAATTATTTTGCTGTTAAAATTACTAGCTGTATTTTCTCAATTAAAATTAAACTTTTGTTTCACAAACAGACACTGACTAGGATCAAAACCAGCATTATTTTATTCTAGATTTGTTTCCGCTAGTAAAACTTTTGAACAGCTTTGAAAGGAGTGCCGTATAATGTATTTGTTTTCTAGCCACTTTACTTCTTTTGTAATTCTACTAGTTAAAAATCGAAGTAATTCTCTTATCTGAGATATTTCACAGAAAATAAAAACTTATACTGTTATTTGTGGTATAAAAAAGCAAACTACAAAGTTCCGATGAGGCACTTTCATGCACTTAGATGTTCTGGAATACTTTTAAGCTATATGTAATCCTGTATGAATTGAGAGATACGATGCCGCGGATTCGTCTGTTTGTGGTTTTACGTCCTAAATATGAGCAGTCGGACACAGAAAATATATAGCCCTCGATATCCCCAGGGAACAAAGGAAAATATAAATTTTTAACAAATGCTTAAAGGGGATATGCGGATTTGTTGTAATCTGTATTTTTTATCAAATCGCTAAGTTATAAAATATTAAATTAAAAAGATATTGTGACTGGAAAACAATACATTTTCTGAAAAATGTAGGTTGCACAAAAAGTCCCCTTCTTTTTTTTGATAAAAAATTACAAGTAAGAAACCGCCAAATTCTCTCTAGAATTTTGCACATAAAACTTCTTGCCCAAGACGTAAATTTAATAATGTTAAATATGAATCTCAAGGAAAACACAAAAATGTCTATTATCCCTTTTAAAAAGATGCATCTTCTTCATTATCCATTTTCATAAAATATATATATATATATATACAAAGATATTCCCAATTTGAATACTTCGCTAGATAATTTAGGACCACCCTGTATACAAAATGTCACATCAAAAAGGGGTAAGCGGAACTTGAAATAAAGACGGATCATAGACATACCCTATAATTCTGCATTGAACAATTTAAGACAGAATTTCCAGACGCAAACATTGACTATTTTCTTAAGCCAGAAATCTATTGTCAAAAAATTTGGAACCAAACACAGCATTTGCAAAGGAAATCTGAGGGCAGACCAACTGTACTTGGAGAAAATACGTTCAATAATCTACAGCAACGAATAAATCAAAGTCCTACAAAGTCCGCATCAAAGTTGTCAGCTCAAACAGGTAATTTTTTTATTACATTCGTGCAAATATTCTCAAATTTAATTTTTGTCTGTAAAATATTTTAACTTTGAAATTTTTATTTGACTTTGAGAGTAGATTGATGTATAGTTAACATCTTGAAAATTTCATTTTTGGGCTTTTAATTGGAACATGTCTTTAAAGGAACAACTACATTTACACCCATACCAGGTAACTGTTGTGGATGAGTTACTTCTCATAGACTATGGAAGACGATTACAGTACTGTGAATGGTATAGGAAATATAAATAATAATTTGTTTGGCTTGTCGTTTTTCACTGACAAAGCATGGTTTACATACCAAGTTATATAAATATCCAAAATTATAGGACCTGGGCTACAGAAAATCCTCATACATTTGTAGAAACCGGTTTACATGCCTTAAAAGTGGACGTTTGACTAGTGATGTCAAGAAGACGTATAATATGGTTATATTTTTCTACGAAACCATAAATGCTGAAAGATATGGAACCCTTATTTAGAGCATTTTCAGCATAATTACATGATGATGAGTTACAAGTAGGTTACTTTCAACAAAATGGGGCAACTGCTCATACTGCAAGAGCAATAATTCAATTTTTGGAAGAATTTTATGATAATCGACTGATTAGTCGAGGATTGTGGCCAGCGAGGTCACCGGATCTAACTCCTTTAGATACTTTTGTTTGGATATCTGAAAAATACTATTTTTAAAACAGTAATGATTTCGAAGAATTAGAAGCAGCAATTATTCGAGAAATTAATAAAATAACAGAATAACAACTACAAAATGTGTATGAAAATATTGCACAGCTAGTGAAAGACATCATTTTGAACATAATGTGTAAAGTTTATATCGCAAATATGAAGATATAATTCACTAATTTATTTCAATTTATTTAATATTTCAGCCAAGAACAATGGTTTGTAAATTAATCTAACTTTTTCGTAATGCTATTTTTTCTATAATAAAAAGTAAACTGTCTATGTTTATTTTATTCTGTACCTTGTACCTAAATAAAAAAATAATAATACACTGCTATAGGTTCACATCATGTTCTTTTTGCTTTAATAGTAAAATTCGTAATTTGATCATTAACAAGTAAAGTTTTCTCCATTTAATAAATGTAAAAGCATTTCAACAAAATAACAAAAGTATGTTTCGGAAGTATCTAATACTAAATTATATGTAAGTAGTAAGTTTAATATCGATAGATCATATCAATCAATTTAAAAAATATATATTTCATTATCTACGTGGCTTCTAAACATTTTTGAAGACACTGTATTTGCATGAAATTGGATCTCATGTCCGCGTCTTAACAGTTTCCAAGATACAATAGTTTTAATTTTTTCAAGTTCAACAGTCTATATCTCGAAAATGACAAAATTTTATTTGAATTATCGACGTTAATATTTGTGGTGAAACCTACTGGTAGTGTTTAGCCGATTATGGGAATATGCTGCATGCAAACTTATTTTTTAATGCCAATTTGAAATTTGCATTTATTAAATATAACAGTAACTCACTAGCAATGTAGAAACAATATATCAAACTTCAGTCTATTTATCATTCAAGACAACAGTATTTTTAACTTTCCCGTTTGTTACCGATAGCTCAAATAACAGGATATATGTTCCCAATACCAATTCTCTAACTTAATATGTACAAGTTCAATAATTTTGGTATGATAAACGTGGATGAATAAGAATTCATTTGACATGCAAAGAGAATCGCCAAGTTCAATACATCAGCTTGACATGTTCGCATTTATTTCCGATATTTTCCAGATCGGCAGGTGTATTGAGAAGGGTCGAACGTGCCATTTACTATTACACACACAAGTGAATTAAAGATGGGGGAAACTGAGGTCATTTTTTAAAATTTAAATAACAATTACATGAATTATTTAAATAAATAAACGAGGATAAACACACACACACGACGTGTGGAAAATGGAAGATCCAAATTTAAGTTGTTTTTCTTATTTCAACATTTGCCCTTCAAACTCACCTTGAACACTATTTTCAATACCTTCTGTAAAGTTATTTAAGGGTGTCCCAATATTCTGTGCACATGAAACTACTACAGAGTTTAGGGATCAAATTAATACGATTGAATTAAACTTAGTCCAATACAAATTTGCTTCGTTTAGGACGCCAAAGTTATTAAAAATATATAAATATGCAGGCAGTGGCGGTTTTACCATAAGAGCTGCGGAGCTGCAGAACACATAAAATTTTATGTATTTAATCATATTAAATATCAACAAAATATTTAAAGAATCCAAATGTACTAGGAGCTTATATTATTATTTATTACGACGCGAGCTACGCTCCTTAATATATGAAACCTCATATACAAAATGTGTGCACAGCGAACAGTTAGATGCGTCCTTTGTTTTTATTGGCTAATCAGGCTCGTGACGTCGTGACCCACGTCACTTTTATATGGGCTTTTGTGGCTGCAACAACGACAGCCACTGCGCTGCAGTAAATGCAGTAATATTTCGTACGTGGTATGTGGTGGTTTACTTATGCGAGCGGCACTTATGAATATTTTCGTTTAGGCGTCTACGGATATTATAGTTATTAAAATGAATAGCGTTTCGTTTAAAAAAAAAACTGTATTTGGTTCTCTGCCTTATGAGGATAAACTAAAAATAAAAGAAGTAAAAGTTATAAAAAAAACAATAATGTATACACAAAAGCAGAGTGGGTGTGCGGGTGTGATTTAAAATATTCACTGTTTTGTTTTCCGTGCTTACTTTTCGGTGGGGATAAAGCATGGA
Source organism: Anoplophora glabripennis (assembly GCF_000390285.2). Lineage (NCBI taxonomy): Eukaryota > Metazoa > Arthropoda > Insecta > Coleoptera > Cerambycidae > Anoplophora > Anoplophora glabripennis. The sequence goes on along the minus strand of NW_019416364.1, from coordinate 541,820 downwards.
CAATATACAGTGTGAAATATTTAAGTCATTTAAGTCATTAGGTAAAATAAACATAAGAAGTCAGTTAGATTCTGCACATTGGGATAATATACGGAAACACAATGAACAGAAAATTCGGACAACCCTGATGTGTTTCGTGGACTCATAAATTTTAGAGCAGATCTTGACGACATATTAAAAGAACACCTAGCCACATGGGTATGACCGGGATTTTCTGTGATTGTACCGAGAATTAGCTGTATGGTTCCGTATTTCGGATTTGCACTCCCGGAATATATGTACATATATATAAAAAAAAGATAAAGAAAAAATCATAACACGGCGAGGAAAATTAAAATTCGTTGAATCGTTCACAAACGATTTTTTTGTTTAAAAACAAAACCAGGCAGGAAAACGCGTGACCTTGAAAATTTTAAAATTTTATAAAAAATAAAATTTTACAAAAATCAAATATCTTGACTCAGAGAGTAGATAAAAATATGAGCCTGATTGCAAATGGAAGCTGAATGGATGTAGAATATGGGAAAAATATGACTGAGACGATTTTTTTTCTATATGACCTTCGAATGACTAGGCAAAGTTTATGCAACCCAAAAATTTTATGGATTTTTCTAATTATATCAGTCCTAATTGTCTTAAAATTTATCTATAAGTCACTGCTTACCTTCTACAGTGTGTTTATTTGACATTTATTTGTAAAATAAAAAACAGAAACCCAGGTTGATAATTAATCTTTAATTTGTGAATAATTTTCTTGCTTAACAGTGTCAAAAAGCTTGAAAATAATACCGACTTTGGAGAGAATTTGCTAGCGTTAGAAAAATGATAGAAAATTTTTGACGCCAGATTTGGAATTGCCGTGCCAAATTGTGCAAAATCGTGTGCATTGGAATAAATTTTAAGAGAATTAGGACCGATATAATTACAAAAATCTATAAAATTTTTGGGTTGCATAGACTTTGCCTAGTCATTCGAAGGTCATATAGAAAAAAAATCGTCTCAGTCATATTTTTTCCATATTCTACATCCATTCAGCTTTCATTTGCAACCAGGCTCATATTTTTATCTACTCTCTGAGTCAAGATATTTGATTTTTGTACAAACAAACAAAAATGATACATAGTGCGGCGCCATTTAGAGGCTCTCCGGGCACTTAATATCCCGGAATTCAATTCAACAAATGTAACAATCCTAAGCAAAACACATTCAATCAATGTTCACGCGACGCCACTGTATGCAGGGTTTGTTCAATTTAAGGTGGTTGCTGAAGTTATTCTGTGAAAGAAGTTCGTTTAAACTTAGGTCGAAATATGCCTCGTTTCCGAAATACAGTGTTTAAGAGAGTTTTAGAGTTTTAAAGATATTGACTCGAAATTTTAAAAACGCTCTGGAGGGATAAATCTGCATTTTTTGGGATTATCCGAATATTTCTACTTGAACCCGTGGCATTCGTGCGAGAATGCCATAACCTTTTTTAATAAAAAAAAATGGTACACCACTGACTGTTTCCCGTTTAGATATTTTTTAGATCAATCCTGAATGAGATTGGTCTCTTCAATTTTTTTCGTAGGATGCACTATTTATAAGGAAAAAAATACTTAAAACATATTTTATTTTAGATTTTGTTAATCTTTTATTTAAAGGTACAAGTAGAAATATTCGGATCGCCCCAAAAAAGCAAATTTATCCCTCCAAAGCGTTTTTCAAATTTCGAGCCAATATCTTTAAATCTCTGAAATAATTAATAAAAATAAATAAATAATTTAAACACTCTGTATCTCGGAAATAGTAATAGAAATTTAAAAAAATTGAAAAAATACCCCCACCTCTATGCAGATATGCTCATCTTTTTCTTTTTTTAAAAGTGAACTTCGATTTTAAAAGTTAGGTCTTCCTCGAATTTTTTATGACGTATATTTTTTAGTATTCCTATCAATTTTCGCATAATTAATTATTTTATTAATCATCACCAACGCAGTTTCGGTAAAAATTTGATTTAATCATACTCAAAAATTTGATGTGAAAACGAAACCATGCTTTATAGAGTTCCTTCCACAGAAATTTATTAAAAATGAACCCTTTTTAGTTTTTTTAATGACACAATTAAAAAGAAAATAATCAAGTTTATTTCATATTTTCCGCCTTCTGCAAATTATGAACAGTAGTTTCTCATCGAATTCTTCAAATAAACATAATTCTTGTTTTTTTTTAGTGAATTTTTAAAAGTGGTGATTATTTTCAACGATTCCAATAATTTTCGTCAAAGCATATTCGAGTTTCTGAAATCCACAACGCATTATTTAATTTTTATTATCAAGTAAATCTTATTTTTTATAGTAACTTACAAAGAAGGTTATCGAAGTGTCAATCACCGATTTCAATGAAACTTTACTATGTTGTAGAGGACAAATAAATACAGGACAAGTATATTTTCTTTTGTGCCGATAAACATTTTAAAAGGGTATAAGCACCTCCAAATTTTACCCCCAAAAAAGTTTTTTCAAGAAATCTCTGTTTCTATACAATTTTAAACCGATTAGAGATTATTTATTATCGATCGCCGATATTATATACAGTTTTTCGAACCCCAGGAGTTGCATCCCTTATCTTTTATAAGGGTAAAAATTTTTCGCTGCAAAATTGTAAAGATAATCAGATATTTACAAAAATAAGTTTATTAACAATTTCTAAAGTTGACCTGTTTCAACGTTTGTGATTTCAGAAAACAAAATAAAGCAAAGTTATTATTTAATTATAACTTGATTTTTATGAAAGCCTTTAGGATTCCTCATTTCGGAATTGATAAAAAGAAATTATCCTGAATTAAAAACGACAATATTTTGATGTTAATTTTTCTATCATAACCTGCTCTGATTCGAAAATTGAGAAGACAAGTACTTAACAAATAATAAACATCTTATGGTATAAAAAGACAAAAGTTATATTTCTGTCCCAGTTCTCCCTAGTCTAGTGACCCCCGCTATTTGCAAGTGGACATAGGATATCCGAATCTCGCCAGAGACAAAGCACGCTTTTAAAAAAATGTAAGCCCGAGACTAAGTTCAGAATAACAAATGAAGGTTTGCAAACTGTTCCCTGATATCAGAAGTGATAAACACCCAAACTGTATGTGCAGAATGTGTTACCAAAACTTTCGAATCTATTACGAAGTTAAACAAAGTGTTGGGGGCGTATTTGAGGATGTCGAAAAGTTTGCTAAATATGTTAAATATTTTACAATTGTATTCAAATTTGATGTAAAACTAGTGAATAATTCAAGAAAATAGTGTCGATGGTTTGGGGCCAATTAAAGCTATGTTACCATGCAGCTTTACTATTGTAAATATAAATGAAATAGATCGATCCAGTTTTTTTTAGATTAAACTTCTCAAAAATATATTCCGCGCATCTATTTTAAATATACCTACTACTGATTTTTCACATCAGCACCTAAAGGTTTGTTGTAAAGGGCAATAAATATACCAGGCAAAATAATATTATAATAGGTTTATCAAAATCATATCAAATTAATTTAGATTAGGTACTGGGAATATTAAACGATAGTTCTAAAACTAACATGTTTGTTTCACCTAATCAATAAAATTGTATAAAATGGCGAATGCGCCGATGTTTCTACAATGTCCATTAGGATTAAAATCCTATACATACAATTTTTAAAAGTATCTATTCATTGAAAACAATTAACAAAGGGCACATATAGTTTTTATTAAATATTGAAATACTTTATATATACCTAATGTTTCGTACAAAATGATTATTGTTTATTAAAATTAAAATGTAATTCAATTATTACACACTAAAGACTAACATAGTCTGGATTATTATTTATGAGTGAAAATATTCTGGTGTTTAATTTTGAGTGAAGTTAAAATTTTAACAAAGAAATTAGCTTATCAAAACAAATTTTCGGTAGAAAATCCAAAATATGTGGGAAATAAGAACATATTGTGTAAAAATGACTTCTTTAGTTATAGATAACCAGGAAGAACACAAAGTTGTGTACAACGAATACCGGCGCGCAGTTTGGTTATTACTAGGTGTGTATCGTGATATACCAATAAAAAAAGACAATTTTCACAAGGGACATTTTTTAATTCACGAAAATATGATGGATTTAGTGCATGACATATAAGAACATTATCAAAAAATACTCCTGAAAATAAATTAAAAATTTAAGAAAAGATAGAAGAAGCGAAATGTAGAAAAATTAATATTTACCAAATCTAATAGCTGCCCTAAACGAGCGAATCCTATTAATAATAGAGATTTTATTTTCCAAAAGATGGATTTGTTCATGATTTGTTTACAAGATACACAATATAGGTTCAATGTTTTAAGTTTGTTATACCTAACACTAAAATACATAGTTAAAGGAACTCAGAATTTATACGATTTTAATCATTTACTACTACTACTCATTAATTACTATTTAACCACTACTGATTTACACAAATAGTAAAAAATAATAGTGTAAATTCAATAATATTTTTGAGTGAAATTATTTCGGTGTTAAATTTTAAACAAGGTTTTAACAGAGAATGAGCTTATCAACACAATTTTTAATTAGAATAACCAAAATATGTGACAATGAGAACATATTTTATAAAATTAATATCAAGCATTTCTGTTTACCAGAAACACAGTTTTATTGTATAAACAGATACCTATGCTTAGTTTGGACTATACTGTCAGATAACAAATACGTTTATTTAATTGTAATCAAGAATTAATTACAGTTTCTATTAAGTGTACACCTGATGTACCAATACGACAGACATAATTTAGTAAGCTAACTCAAAGGCTATTCAACGTTATATGAGATTTATTTAGTGAACAAATAGTTGAGTGAAAATTGTTCAACGAATAATTATTACATATTTCAACACAACTAGGTGTGGACTCGTTTTAATAAAAATTGTGTTGATTTTCAGTGAAAATTAAGTCAATTTTTTACTGTGTATATACATATAGTGAAAACCTCAACTAAATGTATTGATAATATAACACAATGTTGTGTTTGTAATAACACATAACAAGCTAACTCAAAAATTATTCAATGTTGCCCACATGATTATTTATTTAGATAATAAATAGTATTATTATTTCAACACAATTGGGTGTGGATTTGTTCTGACAAAATATTGTGTAGTTTTGAGTGAAAATTTACTCACAATCAGTACTAAAGTTTATAACTAAGAAAGTTTACTGATACATTCATCTAATATTTTTTAAATATTTGTCACATGAATGTATGAAGAAATTTGACACAGTGTATTCTTTATGAAAATCTGATGCTGCGTATTTCCACAAATTTCTTCATATAAAGATTGTGCAAATTGGTATACATAGCAAATAATCGAAGTCTTCACACTTCGATTTGTTGATAGATTGCTTGTCTCACACTAGAATGGACATGCTTTCAGCTACAGGCATGAACATTAGTGCATGTGAAGTTCTAAATTCCATATAAGGAACATTACAGACCCAATAGGTAATGCTTAAACTTCAGATTTTACTTCAATAAATATTAAGATATACAGGGGAATATTTAGCAGATAATTATTTATATTTCTTTAAATAAAACCGACTTACTAGAGTGAAGCAGTAGAGTATTAAGTAATTACTAAATTTAGTATGAAATATACATGAGTATATTCAAGAGTATTTATTTTAAATACATAGGCATTCTTATAAAAATTCAGTAGATTATACAACCGCACAAAAAAAATATCTGTATCAGAGACATGAATACGTAAATTTGGTGTATTTTTTGATGACGAATCCACACTCACCCCTACGAGGGAATTAGTTCTACGCCTATAAGGATTTGACAATCATTAGAGAAACGAATTACTTTAAGCATTGAAAGTAATGGACGCCATGTAGAGCATCTTTTATTACAAATGAAAATTTGTTTGTTTTGGTTAATCGTCGTTTTGTTATAATTTTAGCAGTTCATGATATTATTTAATATAATTTTTTTTTTAGATTTTAGTTTATCTGTTTTCCAAAGTCAACTTCTAAATACTAGCAAAGAATGTGTAATTTTGTAATTTTCGTGCAAAAAACAAACATTTCAAATAGATTTTTCTCGCATACGGTACACCTTAAGCACGCAAGACAAGATTGCTCTTTAATTTAGAATACTCTGAAGTTTTAGATTTTGATATCAAGAATATCAAAAAGTCGAAGATAAAAAATATACTTAATTAAAAATATCAGTTGACCCTCCCAAATGTGACGTCTATGGTTACAATTAAAAGATCATTTTTATATCACAGTTAACACATATCCTAAGTTTGATCCTTCTAGATAAACAGCAATCTGAACAACTAAAAAAAAAACAATGTCAAAAGGCCATCTTCAGAAAGCTTCCTAAGGGAGGCATTTTTGGATAAGACGATTTATATCAAATCGATATAAAATCATCCATAGAATTTTCGTTTGTCGGTTTAGTTTCCGGACGCCCTGTGTATCTATCTCTAAAAATAATAAAAATCAAAGTAAAACGTTTTTAGAAGAAATTAATAAAATTAGTTCGAATTTAACTACTTTTATTGGATAAATAATAGACTATAACAAATAACCCTTAACTTTTATTACTAATGTTGCATTTACCTACACATTTAAAAAAAAAGTTTTCCTATTCACAACATCGATTTAAATTAAGATATTAAAATGATTTACATTATTTTTCTAATGTTTCTAATTTTCGAGCTAAGTATACTACATACTGAGATAAATTTAAATAATACTTCAGATCTACAAAAAATGTCATAAATACATCAGTTTTAAATTGGCTAGCTTTAAAAAAAATAAATGCGCTAACTACAACTAAAGTAATTGTATCTCATGAAGCATAACATATTAATTACTGTACTAAGGGTATAGTCAAACGTGTAAAAACATACATAAAATATGTTTTAATAAAGGTTAAAAATAGAATAGAATAGAATTCAGAACATTTTTCATTGGCTGATGTAAAATATTCAATAAATCCGTCATTTCCCGCTAGATTTCGGCACAATAATTCTCAGCTCTTATAAAGAATCTATAAAATAAAAACGAGCTCTATCCTTTCGTATTTAGAAAATTTACGGAACTGTTGAAGACACTTCTCTGAAGTTGTGTGATAGACGATGCCTGAATCAAATAATAAATTCCTTACAAAGACGTATTTTCCAGGCCGTTGGACTTATGTCACGCGTAATATAACCCTCAGACTACAAAAACTTAACCAGCACTCAAATGATCATAGCTTATCTTTTTCCTGCAGGATGGTTTTTCAAAACATCCGACGTATTAGCTTGCTTTTTTATTGCCATCAACCACAATCCCGCCTACCCTCAAGAAAAATTATTATAAAATTGTTGATTTATGGGAGGGTTGCCAAAGTTGAATAATGATTAATAGTTTATTAATTTTCTACGGAAAATATAAACGTTACATTTTGTTTCCTCTTTGGGATCTAATATTTACGAAATTAATAACTTTCTTAAGATAAATGAGCAATATCAGAATATACGAGGGTTACCTTTTATATATTTTTTTATATTACGGAAATGGACGATCCTGGTGCTGCCATCTGACAACCGACGTCCCTATCGTAAATTTAGACTTTTTATTGGTATACTTATTTACTAACTTTTGGATGTACAGGCGCTATTTGTGTTGTTTAGTAACTTGAGAAATTAATCTCTACTTATTTTTTACGACTTTCGACGTGAATTATCTCAACAACAGTGCATCGACGAACTTAATTCGACTTTTGGCGATGAAGTAAAACTACTGTATACCAGTGATTCCGAGCAGTGGCGGCTCGTGACATTGAGAATAGGTGAAGCATATTCATTGACTAACTAAAAAGAAAATAAAAGCGCCGCTGCCGCTGGCGGAAATTTTTAAATTTTCAAGGTCATACGGCTTTAAATGAATCTGGAAATTTTTAGTTGCATTTGCAATATTACCGAAAAACTGACATTCATGAGAAGGATTTTCATTTAGATTTTATAAAAAATAGAAATGTTAGTTCGGCTTGTGGACTTCTGCACACCGTACATGTATGTTCTAAAGAAGCTTTGTGGTTATGACAACCATATGACAACCTCGCGTGAAGTTCCCAAAATTGTTAAATCCCTTCTTTTTCCACACGCCCGACTTTACATCCACAACTAAACACAGCATACAGAAAAGTTTTTTTAAATGAACACTTCCACACAACCACTTATACTCCGAATACCATTCATTCCGAAACTTTCGAACGTACACGTTGTCTTTTGACTCCCCTTTTTTCCATATCGACAGAATAAGGCACAGGTGTCTCGCAATTTAAAAAATCTTTTTTTGTCCTCAATTTTCCATCTGGAAAATGGTGTTTCCAATAAAGTACATATTAGATCACACATAGGAAACATTTCTACAATTATTATACAAAACAAATATTAACTAAGAACCGTTATAATCGTACACTGGGCGACGCGTATCGTATAAACTGTGGAAGGAAAGGTAGACGATGGGTGACATTGCTTCAATTTCTGCGTCACTCGTTTCCCCACGCCGTAGTTTAATCCCATGTAGGTCGCGTCGTTGCCATGACAACCGGCGTAAACAACGCTACGAAGAGAAGCAGAATACAGACTGATTTCAATCTGCGTCTCTTGCGTATACTATACGTTGTATGGTCCGAGGTTGATGTTCGGGCTTAACGAAGGCAATGTTTTTTTAGAAGGCGTTCCCCAAACGGAAATTTTAGGTGAAGCGGTGCGTTAACTGACGAGCCGCCACTGATACCGAGAGATCCAGAATGATTGAAGCTGACCACATGTAAATGTTACCAAAGATATTAAAATTTACTTCTATTTGTTCAAAATTACTTTCCGTTTTCTTAGATTTTCGATCGACATAATCTGTTAGTTATTCCACAGACAAAATAGCTATCGCCACAGACCACTACTGGAATAGGCCAGCAGTTTTAAATTTCCGAATTGCCGGTAGAGTACACCACCAGCAGAATTTTAGGAAGAATCAAATACAGCGGCCCGCATACCTAAGCGTATCCTAGCGACATATAAACAAGACTTTGGTAATGTTGCCAGGCGTACTTACGGATTTCTTTTGTACACTTTTTATCAATATCTGTTTTTTGCGATACTGCATTTACTTCAACGTATGATGTAGGTATTGATAAAAATGTTTTTAAAGAATCAACGAATATCTATGTATGTATCATATGATATCCTGCAGTGGTATTACAATTAAGTTATTTAATCATAATTTCGTTAATTAGCTACCTACTATTTTCATTTTTTGGTATTGAAATACTGCAGAAAATATATTTCCAAATAAACAAAATTCGTAAGAATATTTTAAACAGCTTGTAATATAATTTCTTTAATATTTGATGATGACGATAAATTTATTTAATATACAAGGTGGGTTATTAGTACGTCGCGGAATGTAGGTACAGGTTTTTTTTTGTACTTTGACATCCACTTATAGGTTTAATAATTAAAGATAGAAAGAAACTTTAAATACAAATGTACGACTTTTCCTTTATTTCATTTGACATCAAAATTTACTGGCATAAAATATATATGTTTAAAATAAAAAAAATCATTAAAAAAAATTAAAATTCATCCTTATGAAAATAACAAACAACGCTTTTTATAACTAACCTTTACAACAACATAAGGAGAATAACTAAAAACGAAATAACATTAATATACCTACAATTTTTACAAATCAACATGCAAGTGATTGTGATGATACAGTTGAAAATATGTTTCAATTTACTATTAATTGCTTCAAAAACAAATTCAAAATTATCAAGCATTTCGTCCTGTATTTTTTTTCAATACTTGCAAATTTTCAGGTAAAAAAAAAATGTCTAAAGGACTGACAATGAGATCGGGGCTGTTTTCTGGCCACCTAAGGTTTCTAATAATATTTTTTAGTGTTCGTTGACGGGATTCTTCCTCCAAAATAAATTTGCCAATATTCCTGAAGAACTTTTGCACATTATTGTTATTTGAATAATACAGTTAATTATGTTTTATTTTTCGTCATCAGAATAACCCATTGTAATTTTTTTAATTTTTTAAATTAAAATGGGTTATTCTAATAATGATAAATCCCATGTATTTTTAAAAGAAGGTTCGTTTCTGTCGTTTTTGTCTGATTGTGTGCGAGAGAGATAGAGTTATAGTGTGCGATAGAGATAGAGTGACTCTGTCCTCATAGAGAGCTTATCTCTCTCTCTCTCTCTGCTGTCTTCAGGAGTCTCCCCAGCAATTTCAGGACACCTAGGGAGGGAACGTGGGGTAGAGCGCGTGGCCTTGTTAAGCCTTCGTTATCGATCTATGATGTCACACAGTATAAGAAAAAAAAATGGTTTTTGCTCGTAACTCGGAAATGGCTGGAAATATAAACAAATTTCCCCTTGGTTCTGAGTAGAGCACTCGGTGGGTGACGCAGAGCGGGGTGTCACAATATATGAAAGAAAAAAAAAAAGTATTTGCTTAGACTCTTAAGTATCAAAAAATCTCCCATGGTGAACAAATAAATCTCCCATGGTGAACGAGTGAAAAACGTCAAAACCCGCATGTCAAAAAAAAAATCGGGACCAACGGTGTGTGACGTCATAGGATAAAAAAGTGTTTATAACTCGGAAACGGTGCGTTGAATCGAAAAAATAATTGAAAAATGTCAACCCCTCCCTCCCGGGTTCTGTATGTTCCTTCTGCGTTGAATGCAAAAGGTCCGAAGTCCGTATGTCGAAAATAAATTCTGGAAACAAGAGGTATGTCGTGTTATAGTAAAAAGGCCGTATAACTCGGAAACGGTGCGTTAAATCGAAAAAATAATTGAAAAAATCTCCCCACACCCCTGGTTCTGTATGACAGTTCTGCGTTGAATGGAAAAGGTCCGAAGTCCGTATGTGGAAAATAAATTTCGGAAAGAAGAGGTGTGTGAGGTGATACAGTAAAAAAGGTCTTATAATTCGGAAACGGTGCGTTGAATTGAAAAAATAATTAAAAAAATCTCCCCACTACTCTGGTTCTGATTGTCCGTTCTGCGTTGAATGGAAACGGTCCGAAGTCAGTATGTCGAAAAACAAAAAAGTTAGTTAGTTAAAAATTGCAACAGCAGTAGCGAACGCATTATCTTATCTCTGTATTGATTGATGATTTGTTGTTTTTTTTTAAATAAATTTCGTATTCAACTACTCCTTGAGGTTCCAGCAATTTTACATTGTGTTAATTTTTTTGAACACCTTGTGTCACAAATATGGGCACTACCAATGACATCCATAATATGCAACACTTGTGTCAATAAATAATTATTTACCTATCTAAAGAAATCAACAATAAGAGGCAGTACCCATCTAAGGATACACAATCTGTATAATGCAATTTTTTTAAACATAGGTTTTGATATCGTACCATATTGGAAGTCGACGCACAAATCTAAAAACATTACTTTCGAGTTTTTGAATTTTCCCATTCCAAGGTGATATAAAATAAATAATTAATTAGGTAAATTCATAGTTTTAATTTTAACTTGATATATTTTATTTAACATTTAAGGCAAATGTGATTTCCAAACACAAGTTAAATTCCATATCTCTTTAATTACATAATTGAAAGCATTAAATTTATTTAGCAGTTATTATTTGGCAACAAAGCCACCGCTGGAACTGCCGCCTATTAGCAAGTAGAAGAGTTACCACGCTAAATTTTATAGCTGGAAGCCGGCTAAGGAGCCCTTGCTTCCATTTCGGGTTGCCAATTTCCAGCATTTAAGTAGCAGTCTGTAGCGGATACGCTATATTGTCTGTGGTTATTCAGAGACGTTCGTGCTTCTCGTGTGTGCTTGCTGTTATATTTATTTGTGTTCGCCGATTGTGTTTTTATTTGAATTTATCGAAAATCGTCTAAATAATCAGTGTTTTTTCAACGCTAATCAATAACTGATGGTTTCTTTGATATAAAGTACTCGAACTGTTTTAGATTAGAAAATGGTCTTTTCGTCAGAAGATGATAAATTTATTGTAGAGGACTACTAACAGAGTGGTCAACGAGATGAAAATGAAAGCAATTATTCAGTCCATTCATGTTTTTTGCAATTCCAGGAAGTGTTTCCAAATCATAAAGCCGCAGATTATAACATTTTTGCTCAGCATTTTCGACGTTTGATGACACGATTCAGAAATACTGACAGTGTTTGTAAAGGGAGGTCAACTGGAAGAAAGACAGTTTTAATTGGAGATAAACTGGAGGATGTTAGAGAGCGTTTAGTAACAAGCCTCACTAAACCTCTACGACAACTTGCAGCTCAAGCGGGTAAATATTTATAAAATATTAAATATCAGTATTTATAGCTCAATACACAGAGCTGTTTCCATGGTGAAAGAATTATTACCATTAGATAATGAAAGAAGAGTGAACTATTGTAACTGGATTAATAACTTAAACCGATGACAATCTTTTAGATATAACTTTACAGATGAGGCAGGGTTTCATCTTAGTGGATATATAAATTCACAAAATTATCGTACGTGGTCTATGGAAAATCCACACGTGCTAGTGGAAACGACTTTACATCCTGTTAAAATAGGAGTTTGAATAGCCATACCTCGGCGAAGAATAAATGGACCTATTTTCTTTGAAGATAATGTTACCTACTACTGAGCGGTATAGGCAAAACATTTTGCAGCCATTTTTAAATGATGACGAATTGCACAATAGTCACTTTCAACAAGATGTAGCAACAGCACACATACCTAACACAACACTAGAGTTCGTAAGATCATTTTATAACGATCACATTATTAGTTGAGGCTTATGTCCAAGATCTCCGGACTTAACTTATTATCTCTTTGGAACATTAAAAAATTCTTTATATGTAAACCATTTACGCGCAGTTTTTTAGAAAATTCATTTAGAAATTGTTGCTTTTACTTTGAAGTTCGCATAAAAAAACAAGATGGATAAATAATTCTTAAATATCGATTCTTATATTAGTTTTAAGGTTAATAATATTAATAATAATATTTAACCATTTTTATTTAATCCATTTTTTTGTGTTGTATTTTTGTGATTGAAATGAATATGTGACCCTATTGCCACTGCACTTAATCCGCCACTTGACCAAGTAAATCACTGTCAGTGTTGCCAACTACGAAGAGGGAAAATAATACGAGAGCGGGACACAAAATATTTGTAAGTAGCGGCGCCATTAATAATTCTGGATCACTCTGTATATGGAATTCAATCGCGGTCGTGGTTCGCTCACTGACGAATTTCGTGAANAGAAATTGTTGCTTTTACTTTGAAGTTCGCATAAAAAACAAGATGGATAAATAATTCTTAAATATCGATTCTTATATTAGTTTTAAGGTTAATAATATTAATAATAATATTTAACCATTTTTATTTAATCCATTTTTTTGTGTTGTATTTTTGTGATTGAAATGAATATGTGACCCTATTGCCACTGCACTTAATCCGCCACTTGACCAAGTAAATCACTGTCAGTGTTGCCAACTACGAAGAGGGAAAATAATACGAGAGCGGGACACAAAATATTTGTAAGTAGCGGCGCCATTAATAATTCTGGATCTCTCTGTATATGGAATTCAATCGCGGTCGTGGTTCGCTCACTGACGAATTTCGTGAAGGTCGTCCAAAATCGATTGTTGTTCCAGAAAACATTGATGTTGTGCGTTAACTGATATTGCAAAATCGTCATGTGACTTATCGTGAGATTAAAGCATCCTTGGACATTAGTGGGACCAGCATACATTCAAAGTTGCATGACCATTTGGCCACCAAAAAAATTTGTTCGCGTTGGGTCCCACGTAATTTGATAAACGCTCGAAAAAAGGCTCGTTGTGTCGATTGGTCGAAAGAAATGCTCAAGAAATACAATCGCGACGATTCAAATCACGTCTATGACAACGTAATCATGGACCTATCCGTATGAGCCAGTAGTCGACTGTATGGGTCTTTCAAGATGAGTCAGATCCAACGAAAGTTGTTCTCGCACGAAACGCTAAGCAAATGGTCGCTTGTTTTCTCGGAAAAATGGGAGATATGGTAATTGTACCATTAGTGCAACGTCGGATGGTCAGTTCTGAATGATACACGACGATTTATTTGCCAGAAGTCTTGGAAAAATAAGGGAAAATGTATATACAAAATTTTACTTAGTAAAAGTTTATTTTAATCAATGAACGTTACTTTAATTTAAAATAATAAAAATATTTCAGGAAATGATTTCTTGGGAAATTTTACGACAAAAAGTTCGTCTCTAAACGGCTTAGGTTTCAAAATTCACGGAAATTAAAATTTTTGAAAAATATAGTAGGTACTATCTTAAATATCTTCAAAGATGTTTTTCGAATTTTCTGGCAGATTTTTCAATACGTTAAGTCGAAAATATCTTTCATCCTGGCCTAAACTACTCCTTCCATCACAAACTTTATATAAAATCTAAAGTAAATTTTAACAATTTTGTTAAATTAATAGATGTGACTACATCAAATTCGAGTTTTTAAGAGTTTCTTTTCTTTTAACAAGTGTAATACAGCTCCGATGTTGGTTACAGTATTTTTCGGACATCCTGTATACACTGTTTTCCAAAGAAAACTTGATCCTCCCCCCAATATTTATAAAATTGTGCAAGTATTATAAACCTCTTTTCTTCCCATATTTTACAAATTTTTGGCCGTCAAATGAAATTTAGGGAAACAGAATTTAACTATCAATTTTTAATAAATTTCTCATGTTGAGATACGTCAAATAGAATTATTCAGGTGCAAAATTTTCTCGAGCAGCCTTTGACATTACATGAAAGGATTTAATATCTGCCAAGCAGAAAGTTTTATTTACCATAATAAACATCGAGTAAATTGAAACATTCAAAGAACTGTGGGACTCGTGGCATTAGGTAGGTATATTAGATGAATTCCTACTAATAGAGTTTAATTTTTTATTATTATCACGTATAAAGAAACTAAACAAAAATTAACTGAATTAATGAAAAATAGATATGATTACGTTTTAATATTTAATAGTAATGGTCTATGAATTGATTTCCTTCGCATTGTAATAACTGTAGTTAATATAGCTAGTTCGATAGTTAATGAGATAAATTATAATATACTTCATATACCTACCATTTTTTAATGAGTGTCTTTACAGCGTCATTAATTGAATCCGTTATTGCTTAAATACCTTAAAAGCATCCTTGTTCAACTGTCAAGTAAATTTAACTGTCAGTTAAATCTATGTAGCTTGTCGTATTTACATTGATTACTGCTAAACTTAGCGTAAAATAAGTCTTCCAATTTTGACTATTGTCTTCCATAAAAAAAAGAACTGCTATAAAAGAAGTCTATAAAAGAACTTCTATAAAAGGAGAATTTCAATAAAAGAATCCAATTTTGATTATTGAGACACCTACAAATTTTGCTTTCCCAGAAGATCATAAACTTTTTTCCGAAATTATAACAAACTCAGGCGGCATTAGACAGCCAAAAAGCAATAAAAACTTTACATTATACACACTTTTAAATAATTTTTGTGATTATTTTCATTTATTACGCCTTTCTCATATCTGAAGTATCTCTTCACGATATAAAAGTAGCATAAATTTAAGTTGTCCTGAAATTTTTAAAAAATATTTGTTTAATTCAACTATATACTATATAGTACTGTTTGTAAACATTATAGACTATTATATTCCAACGTCTTAATTATATCCTAGTAAAATAAAATTATACTCTTATACCGCCTTTAAAGTAAACTAACCTGTATCAATTTTAAAATGGTTGCAGTAACTTTCCTCGAACAATGAGGATATAATACCTAAGAAGCGCACCATATTAAATATTTTTGTTTGTATAGCTCAAAAAAATAAACATAGAGCTAAACAACTGAGTGAACAGTGCAACAGATAATTTTCTAACGTTGGTTCATTTCTTGTATGTGCTTATTAAGTCACTACGTAATGGCTCATTCAGTAATATTTAATTTATAACTTACTTTTACAATTTCCGTAAGCACTTAACTCCATAATATTGTCGATAGCTTTGATATTAAGCGTGATAAATAATTTCTAATTCGTAAAATATTTAAAACGATCCAAGCTGTTTGCAGAGCATTTGTTACGTCACACCACAGGACTGGCTCGATCCGATGACGACAATGACATTTAAGAACCACGCATTTTTAGTGGAAATTTTTTACAGATCTCTTGAATGATGGGCAGGAGTACTTAAATAGATTTAATTTACTATTCGCTAAATTACGCAGGGTTCTAGTAATTGGTTCATTCTGTCCATAATTAGTATGGGAAAATGGAATACGAAAAATTTCTAAGTTTCTATTTCTTCTTTCAGTAACATTAAAATTCACTAAATTTAAAAGCTGCGACGATTGAATGTGTCCCGTGAGTAGTTTATTTAGAAAAAACAAATCTATATGTAAACGCCTATGTTCCAATTAAATTAAATTGAGATCGCTAAGAATTTGGTCATAGGTGTAACCCCTTTGGTAACCCAGCTTAAATGCACAATGTCTTAAGAATATCTTTTAATATATTTTTTTTTTCAATCGAATTAATGAGTATTATAGGTAGGTACTTCGCATACCAGATAATACAACAATATTCTAAAGTGGATCTGACTAAAGAGCAATACAATGTTTTGAGATACAGACCACCTAGACTGGCCGTATCTAATTCCAATGCACGAGTACCAGTGAATGCAAAATTGAGGGAAGTGGAGTGTGGAAGGCAATCTGATCGCGCGCATCTTTAAGCAGATCCGGATTAAGTGATATTTTTATTACATATTAAATATTATATTGCTTCTCATGACAAATATTCATATTTCAAGTTTAGAGTTCAGAAAATAGTATATTTTAATGTCATATTAAATAAAACTTGAAAATAATTTAAATACCTGAGGGTTGCTTTCGCTGTACAGCAAGAATAAAGCGCTCTCTCAACGGTAATAATAAAGTATTTTATTGAAAACTAAGTTGTATAGAAAAAGACGTGTTGAGGGGGCGAGTGTTCGTTGGAGAGTCCTTGTGTGTGGAGTCGGTCGTAGGTATATGAGTACGCATCTGGTCGCCGGCGCCAGTCCGCCGTAGATCCTTCCTGGAACGTAATGCTTAAAAATGGGTCACGTATATTTCATCGGTCTACGTTAAGCATCATCAGAGATATTACAGAAAATGGAATGTATTTTTTTTAATCTCAACATCCTATACCTAGAAAATGAATCGAACTACAATCTTTTCATATGAAACTTTCCACTTAAAATAATTTATTCTATCACCTCGTCAAGTTTTAGTCTTAAAACCTAGATCACCCTGTATAATTATCCCACATACACTCTCTTTGCTCACCCTAATACTACTGTAAATAGTTTCTATTGAAATAAACAGAGAAAGTTTTAATAAGCCGATCTTCAAAAGATATTAACTTTAAATTTGACGTTTTACATTTAATTTATTGAAATTATTTGTGTAACAAACAAACAGCAACTGTTGAACAAAAATAATTTTGCGTTAGAGACGAGCCTCCTGACAACGTTCGCAAACGCCGCGAAAGTATCGGCTAGAGTCACGCCCCTCAGCATAAACACCCAAACAAAACAAACTGAAACTCCACACCGCCGTCCTTGATCGATAAATTCGGCTCTGGCGTTACTGCCGCGTATTTAGGTGTACTATAGGTAACATCTGGGAAACTTCCCCGGCGACTAAACCAACAAAAGCCCTTTGTGTTCGGGTATCACAAAGGCGAGGATTTATTCGTGCGCGTTTGTTTTTGTTGGGAGTAATAGACGTTATGTGCGGGGATCAAACTTCCAGTCGTCAAATTCAGGTACGTGGCATAGTCACCGACGAAACAAATGGGCGCCATCGATTAGCCAGCTTGGGGGTGTAGTGCAACCTCCTGCGGCGCTCCCGTTTTGACCCCCTTAAGGCCTTCATGTTCCGAATTGGCAAGCGAATGTTTGACGCGCGGAAAACCCTGCCAAAAGTAGTTGTCGATGCTCGAGGGGATATGGTCAACAGTCATGCATCGCCCGAATTCGGAGAGGACAGGATTCGCAGAGCCACCGTAACCTGTGATCGAACGTCAACTCTGTGATCTTGCAGTTCAAAGCGGAAGTCTCTGGCTAGTGAATTCAAGCGCTTTCATTGCCTTTCGATACATGCCCTTACTTATTGAATGAAAAATCAGTCTCAAGGCTCTACTATGGGATCCAAAAAAATTGGAAAAGTAAATACAACTTTTTCCGAATTTGTTGATCGAATTCCATCTTCAATCACGTCGTTGCATCGGTCTATCAACGCTTTACTTGTATCATAGCCATATATTGTAAACATTTACACAAATAAACTGCTTGCAATTCAAAACATTGGTAAAAATTTATTGCCAGCGCACCACCAATTTGAATCAAAGAAAATCCGGCTTTGCTCCTTGCCGAGATACCTGAACCTAAAAAGGTACTTCAGAAATAAAAACTAATTAATCCTTTCGTTCAATTAGCCTCTTCCCTAAGTACTGCTCCAGTCGGCAGAGGGGCCATTAAGGTCTCCGACAACGGAGATAAGGCTCGGTGGCGCGGTTTTCTAACGTTTTGCGAACCTCCCTTTTCCACTCGTTCCCAGGATATGGATGAGCAAATGACTCTCGCTCGGAAAACATAACGATATATAATCTCAACTCTTGAAGCCAGAGGGTCCCGAACGTTTCTTTCGTGCTTTAGAACGAACAAAAATTCATATATGCGGTTAATCTTAAACGTGTGCGTGTATTTTGGAAGCTGATATAGATCGCGATGCATACGAATCCAATAAAAGCCATTTTTTTAGAATTACAAATATTTGCGGAGCTATTCACTTTTTTCATGCGTTTTGGATACAGCTGTCCATATGGAAGGTAATCATTTACGTATGCACACTCAACGAATTGCCACTCTGNACATATATTCCTTTTTTTTACTTACCTAAAGAAGGAAACTTGTTGCCTCTCTTCACCAACACGATAACGTCTAATTATCGAAATCACAGCGATGCGTACACCTCAAATGCTAGGACACGCTGGGCTCCAAATCAGGCTCCAAAGTATTTTCACCAAAGTCGCTCTATAAACCAGTCTAGGTGGTCTGTGGTTTTGAGACTATGAACTGAGAAGTCAATCCCAGTACGATGAACAAATGCCAGCATCTTTAAAGATTTTGAAACAGTACCTGGGTATTCTCAATGTGAGTACAATAGAACACTTTACGATCAAAAATGACACCAAGGTCCCTTACTTGATTAACATCCTCTAATACCGTGTTATTCAATTTATAATGAAAACTCAAATGAGAGGGACATCTCGTGAATGTTATCTTGAAGCATTTTTTTAAATGCTTAAATATTAGGTAACGTTGTATGTTTAGATTTTTTATAATGTAAAAATGTTTAAAATCTTCGTTGCGTTTTCTTCAAAAGACCAAAGTGGTTTGCGTAATTAGGAGCCCAAATAACAGACCAATACTTCAGCCTTGACCCTGACCCAGTTGTACAACATCTTTATTACAGTTCTCACAAATGAAAGAGACAGAAAGTTTTATATTTTTTTCTTTAATAAAACACACAGTCTATATAATGTGTTAGGTAACCAATTTATGCAAAAACGTCAGTATTTCACACAAAGTTCTAAAAAAGAATTTTATAAGTATATTTTAAAAAAAAAACTTTATTATTCAGACGAAAAATGAAAAGCAGTTCATTCATCAACTGCTAATATTAATTAATAATGTATTATTATCATTATTAAGCAGTGAACCGATAATCAGCTAAGAAGGTAAATGCTTGATCCTTCTAAGATTTACGTAAACAACCTAAACATAAATATTGATGAACAACTGATGACCATGTTGACCGCTTGTTTCAGATTTTACATATTAAGCTGAAGCTTGTGTATCAGTATAAACAGTCATTACAAACTTTGGTACTTTAGGTAAACTTGGTCTAATCGAATTGTTTGTATTATCTTCTATTGCCCATAATGCTGTGGAGTATAATAACAACGTTCTCAAAGAAGTATTTACTGCATGTAACTTAAATAGGTACTCAGGATGTGATTTATTAGGTGATTCCCTGCGTTATTTAAAAAAGTAAACTTAAATAAAGGATTTAAATTTCGAGATACAGAATGTTCAAGTTTTTTGAAGGATGTTATACTTAACGCAAATATCTTCATGAGCAAACGTAACGCAACAACAGTTGACTAATAATTCAATGGTCCATCGAGATTATTAAAAATTGATAACTATAGATTGACTTAAAAAATCACGATTTTTTAGGGCTTTTTTGTACATAGTGCATATTCTAGTGCATCGTGCATCTTTTATACCTGTTATATCAACACCCAATAGTTGCAACAGAAAGGTGAAAACTTGCTGACTGGCTTACAGTTCGTGTGAATCGAAAATTGTGGAAAATTGGGAGCTGTTGCAGTATACCGCCTGTCCCATCAGACTCTCCGCCATTTTGCAGTACCCCGACGATAGTCATCCACAGATAAGCTGTAATTTTAGTTATCTTTTTTTAGTCATATTGGATTTATGTTGCCTACTCTTCTAAATCTACATAAATAATTTTTTCTGAAAATTTATACCTACCAATGAAATGTACTTTGATACACGTCTATTGTCATCTTATATACCTACATATACAGTGTGTCCACGGATTGAGTGCACGTGAGGTGTAAATGACAAAAAATTTTCGAGTTTAAATTTGAGCTTCTGGGCATCATCTCTGCTTGGCCTTAAACTAGGACGTTAAAAAAATTTGTACAATTAATTAATGTACAGGGTGTTTTTAAAAATATCAAAAATCTTTACTTAAGAAAGTTATTTAGAACTAAACGTTATTTACAATTTTCAGTTTGATCGGCCAACTTTGTTTTTTTCTTTCTTTTTCTTTTTCGAATCTTGTAAGAAGTTTATAATTAAATCACTGCCGTTAATGTTTCAAAATATTAGTCTTTTATTATGATTGTTGTATAACAAGTTTTAATAGAACATATTTATTTGTTTAGTAGATAACAAAGAAAATAAAATTATTTTTGTTGAACTGTTATTGATAACGGTATTCAGATGCTTTACATGTTTTATATTCTTGTTGTTCATTTTTAGGGAAAATAACGATTTGACGTTGCTATTGCAACGCTTTTGTAGCGAAAATAATAGTTTTGAAATAATGTGTAGGTACATAATCAACCATAAATTTTTTTTCACAGGGATCATAACAGTACATTACAATACAATGGAATTTATTAGTGGTGGTTTTCATAAAACTAAATGAAAACAAAGATTGAATTTTATAGGTAACAACTACGAAAAACTTATTTAATGCATGCATATGTTTATTAATATTTTGAATGGACTATATATTTTCATTTATTGTTTTAAAATACCCAGAAAAATTATTTTTAATTAAAAATAAAGTATTGTATGTAGGTGAATGGAATATTGGTGATAATAATACAATAAGTATGCCCTTAATAAAAGACAAACAGCAGAATGAAATTTTTAATGACAGTCTAGCCTAGAATTAATGAAAATACATAACTTTTTATACGACTACCTTGCAAAAGGGGGTTTTGCGCACGGAAAAAACTATACTTAAAAAATTGTTGAATTCACGAAGTTTGGGTGTGAAAATGTGTGATTCTGAAGATTTTACAGAAAGCAAGCGAAATATGTTCGGAACTGCTGCCCACAAAATCCAGAAGCAGGTATGCAGCTGAGTTAAGCCGATTTATGGACTGGCGACTAGCCAAAAATGTCCAAACTTTCTCAGAAAACGCAGTAATGGTGTATTTTGAAGAACTATCTAAGAAATATAAATCTTCGACGTTGTGGACGATTTTTTCGATGCTCAAGTCAACGTTAAGTGCCAATCACAACATAGATCTTGGAAGCTATAAAAAGTTGCAAGCGCTAATCAAACGAAAATCCGAAAACTACGTCCCAAAGAAGTCCCAAATCCTCACAGAAGATGATTTTTGCCGGTTTTTGACGAAAGCATCAGACGACAAATATTTACTTATCAAGGCGGTGGTGGCAGTTGGACTATCTGGGGCATGTCGAAGGGAGGAATTATGTTATCTCAAAATAGAAGACACCAAAGATTTCGGCAGTGCTATGCTGATTAAACTGAAGAATACAAAAACAAAGGTACCAAGGTGTTTTACAATTACAGGAAACCTTTACACTATCTTAAAAAAGTACTGTGCTCTTCGTCCTCCTAATCTGAAGACAGGCAGGTTTTTTTTAAACTATCAAAACGGAAAATGTTCAAGCCAAAACGTTGGCATCAACAAAATTGGAAACATGGCTAGGGAAATCGCCAAGTTTTTGATGCTAGAGAATCCAGAAAGTTACACGGGACATTGTTTTCGGCGTTCATCGGCCACAATTTTAGTCAATTCTGGCTCAAATCTGCTTGCCCTCAAACGCCATGGAGGGTGGAAATCCAGTACAGTTGCCGAAGGCTACGTTGATGACTGTTTGAGAAATAAAATGGAAGTTTCGAAAAAGATAGAGTCTTCAGTGTCTTCTGCTGCCACAGAACCAGAACAACGATCGTCTACTGGAATACAACAAGAAAACAACGACCGCACGCTGAAAAACTGCACTAAAAACACGACACCAAAAATATTCTCTATTACCGAAAACAAGGTGCACAATAATACTACTTTTCCCAGCGTAACCTTGAAGGAATGTTCAAATGTTACCATAAATATTAAATATTAGTTTCTTTTGTTAATGCGTTAGCAATTTTCTTAATAAAAACGAGTTAAATTAAAAGTTGTATTTAATTTATTTTGTTAATGCGTTGGCAATTTTAGTAATAAAAACGATTTAAATTAAAATTTGATTTTTGTGGTCTCTGTTTGCAGTCGTATATAAAGTATCGTAAAAAACTCGTTTGAAAACCTCTTTGCACACTCGCTTGACTTGTGGACCTCGCCTTCGGCTCGGTCCACCAATATGTCTCGCTCGTGTGCAAAGAGTCGTTTTCAAACCTTGTTGTTTAATATACTATTATCTATCCATTTTCTTGTTACCTCCCATTACGTAATACTCTGAAATGTCATAAGGTATTATATCAAATTGTTTTTATTTATAGATTCACTAACATGAATGAATTCTGGTTAAACAGAACGGTTCAATACTCTGTATTCCTCCGATTCCTTTTACACATGCTGTGAACAATCCTATTTATTATTATTTCTTATGCAGAATTATGTCATGTAACTATCTGTTTTTAAAAAGATAATTAATAAATTAATTAAATAAATTGATATTCATTGATATTATCACGTAATTTCACTTTTCTCTAGAGTATTATCAAAAGGTAGATTTTATCAAAATTATGATAACAATTAAAAGTAGTGGAAAATTAGCAAACACTGAAAATAATATAAGGTGAATTGATAATATTTTATCAATATTGAAACTAATAGGTAAAACTTGTGAGCCCTGTTCAATACTTACTTCTAGAACTAATTATACGATATTTGTTCAGATAGAATTCCAAGAGAAGAAAAAGCCAATAAAGTTCTGTTATCGGAACTACTACTGTACCGCGGCAGGGGCGTGCCTTGAAATTTTCCGCCAATGCCTGTCTACCTCTGGTATCGATTACCGATTATAAAAAATGCAGGGCTTCTTTTGGAAAATGGAAATAAACAAATCTAAAACTTTCCAAGTACTCAAAATGCTCAGTTTTATAAATTGTACAATAGAAAATTTGCTGTCAGTTACGCAGGAAAGATCAATCAATGATGATTGATCCATAGCAAATATAAAAATTTAAGAAACATATAGTCCGTACGATATTTATTAAGATAAAATTCTATGAAGACCCCTGCGTCACTTTTTTGGAGTTAACCACAATCGACACCCAATGTAAATGATTACAATAGTTCCGATAACAAAACTTTATGGGATTATTATTTTCCTGGAATTCTCTCAACAAATATCGTACGGTCTGTAATATACCTTTTAAACTTTGCGTTAGATAGAAACTGTAAATTAGGTGAACAAATAGTTGTGAGGTGGTGAAGATGCTGAGATTTCAAAAAAAAATATTACCTTGTATGTGATTTTCTTACATACCTATTCAAGAACTATATTAAACTCAAATAAAAAAAGACGTGTATCAAAGATGAAGTCTCTAACTAAAACGGTACTATAACATCAAAAAATATTGGTCCATGGTACTACACTCAAGAGACTACATTATAGACTAACAATAAGAGTCTATGACTTAAATACTACAACCAAAAGAAAACATTTGAGCACTATGCCGTCAATTCTCCGTGGCACATGGGTTGTCAGCGGAAAATCAAACTTTCCAATTTTGGGCCGGGTAAATTAATTAAATAGAAATTGACGGCATGTCAACCCAAGACAGATAAGTATTAGAAAAATAAGACATAAAAGCCTTATGCCGTACAAAAATTACGGTGCTGGAAAGAATAAAAAATTTTCATTTTCCAAATATTTTCACTAATGTAAAAATTATAGAAAACTCGCTCTAAGAGCTTTTACCCTGACGCAAATTTTCTCATTTCAACCCCTATTCCAAAAAATTATTGAGAAATGTACGGCACCGATTTCAGAGTTTTACTTATGCTCTAAAATAATGAAAAAAGTGCCGTACAAAATATTTAGCTAAAAAAAATTTATTACATAATTGTGAGTGCTCTGAAGTTAACGCCATTTTTCTTTGGGTAAAAATCATTATTTCCTGAACGGCATAAATTTAGTCTTTATATAAAAGTGCGGTACAAAATTATTGGCACCAGAAAAAAAACAATTGGCTGTGAATAAAAAAATTATCATTTTTGCAATTTGGAAAACCCATTTGCCAGCTACTATAGTACTATATATTTTCAATTGTATTACTGTTTTAAATTATTCAAGGATTAATATTAATAAAATTGTGGATGCCGTATGTTTTTAATTTCAGGGTTTTCCATAATTAGTAGGATTTAGGATTTTCCAAGGCATTTTCACTACATTATGAAATTATATATTCCTGTACTGCATTTACCCCATAACATTAACACCATCAAGTGATAATAAAAAATTATATCACCATACATTTTTGATGGAACATTCATCAAATGCTATAAAAAATATTTAAATACCTAATATAAAATCTCAATTTTACTATCTGCCCTAGCCGAGGAATTTGTTTATTTTACTTAGCCCTTGCCTCTCGAGTTAAGTGTTAAGTGCTCACATTATCGGTCCTCGCTCGATTTCCAACAGTACGTATCTATATTATACAGGGTGTATTTAAATGGAGGGGCACAAAAGATACCAGATATTCCTTGGGTGAAAATAGGTCGATTTAATCTAACATAGCTATATCCCAAGTCGCATAATAAAAAGGATACAGGGTGTCAAAGTGAAAAATAAAAAATGATTTTTCCTTAATAATTTCTATAATTTTAGTCAGAAATGTTTCAAATTTTCAATAGAGGGNACCATTTTAAACGCTTTTTAAAACGAAAATATTCAAATTGATAGCGGCGATATAGCGCTTTGACAGATGACGTTCAAGTTCATTTGCTATACGCTACGCCCTACGTCCAAATTTTCAGAACCAACTTGACCACGTTTTTATTTGAACGCTCGTTATAAACAATAAAATGAAAAGAGGTAGTGCTTCGTAAATTCCAAGTAGGTAGACCAATAAAAATGTAAAACTAAATTATGTTAATCAATATATGTTTTAAAATTTATCTTTTTCAATGCAAAAAGTTTATAATAATTACCAAAAAATTAAATTGATATTTGAAAGAAATATTAATAATGTTTTAATCTTTTGAAATGTTGGAGACTAATGTTGTGAGCCTCAGCGGCAAATTCAATTTTAAGTATTACTTTAGAACCTTCGCAGAATACACCATTTTCATGTTTGATTAGGTAATTATTTTTTTTTTAATAAATTATTTTTCAAAGAAAATTATGATCAAAATTATTATTGAATTTACAATTTTATGTTATTCTACATCAAACAATTTTATTTTATTTGTTATATTGGATTCAAAATATATACGGCATAACTGAAAATTAAAAAATTTATTTTGGCGAAACAAACAAATTGAATTGTAGATGTGCGTAGGTATACATATTTGCATGGGAAAAAAATTGCAGTTTAATAATTAATTTTTAATGAATTCGAAAAACGCACAAATGCCGTACAGGAACTTTTCACTAAAATATCCACCCTTTGAGCGGAAAATTCATGTGACCTCAGGTGCCATAAAAAATGTACGGTATAGTTTTATATAGCGCTTTCTAATTTTTTTAATTTTAGGGTGCCTAATAATTTTCCTTATTCTACGTAAAAGGTAAGGGTTGAGCAGGGGTTAAAAGCCCTTAGAGCCAGTGCATTCGAACGGCATAGTAAAATATAACTTTCAAATAAATATCTTTATTTAAAATCAGACACACCGTACAGTTTTCTATAATTTTTACATTAGTGGAAATATTTGGAAAATTAAAATTTTTTATTTTTTCCAGAACCGTTATTTTTATACGGCATAAGGTTTTTATGTCTTATTGTTCTAACCCATTTGCCACGGTGAATTGACGGCATAGTGTTCAAATGTTTTCTTTTAGATTGTAGTATTTAAGTCATATACTCTTACGGTGCCTAAAACGATTAGGAAAATTTTCCTATCCGGCTTAGTCTATTAGTATCGCGGATTTATGTTGTTGTTATGTTGATCCAAACCGTTCTAACATTTCTAAGATGTTCTGAACTACTTTGTAGATAACGCATGATTTTGACTTATATTATAAAACTATTGTTATTTAATATTAATTGAATTAAGCATTTGATAAATAAAATAGCACCAATTAGATAGAAGAAAATACAAAATGGCATTTTCAACAACGGACGATTTATCAACTACTGTTCTGTTACTATTATGTGATAAATAGCCTTCTTTGCAACTGAATATTGGTGAATATCTGACTTGTAGTTACTATTTCTATCTCTTTTGTATCTTAGTTGTCATATAGTAGTTTAAATCTCTTCATTCACTCATACTACACATACTACAACATACAACTTCACTCGCGAAAAAAAGCCTAATATCTGTGTACTTTTGTAGTAAGACAAGCATAAATTAAAATAGATGGTGGTCATTATCAAATTTGAGTATTTTGCTTTATTAGGTACTACATAGTAAGAATAAGTAGTCTAAGTACATGTACCTACAGTTAATACTATTTTTGATTGTTTTTTTTATTTTAATTATATATGTACTATTAGAAACACACTAATTATCAGCGAATATTATAATATATTACATTAAATACAAGTTTTTAAATTGTAATATAAAAGGTTTATAAAGCACTTAAGACATCTAGTTAATAAGGGCGTCTGCCGTCGAATGTTGAATGCCGAGTGCCGAATGGTGAATGTATGGTTCCATGTGTCTTATCTGCCCTAGCCGAGGAATTTGTTTATTTTACTTAGCCCTTGCCTCTTGGGTTAAGTGTTCACATTATCGGTCTTCGCTCGATTTCTAACAA